>NW_026933965.1:92500-113012 GCF_032062105.1 Saccostrea cuccullata
TGAAACACATTAGATAACAAAGATTTAAAAGGTCCAACACTTAAAATATTCTACTTTCACTTTGCATCGAATGGGGTCTACAACTTCTACGAATCGTTACAACTTGCAAGTCTCAGATTTATAGTAACTGTTTGTTTTGTTTACTATAAATATTAAATGAAAAATGGTACATTAAATAAAAACTTGGTATTGTCTTACTCTCAAAGCAAATAAACGTCCAGTTTTTTCTCAAAAGTTTTTAAATGATTTGTTGCTGTCCTAGTTCTAAATAAACAAGAGTTACTTCTTTTACGTCACAAATGCTATCATTTGGCAGATTCGCTACACTCCGTATAGTGAAGTTGTTTACGTTGACGTCTGCAAGTCATATAAGTTTTTGCATCATGATTTACTGATTAAAAGCAATATTTGGTTGATAGCGACATACATTGTTATAACTAGCGATTACTTTTCTTCAACACAGTCAAAATCTAACCCAGAATTCAACTCTTTAAAAAGCCGCCTCTTCATTCCATTAATGAACTGAATATATTGTGACGATATTTTGAAATGAGTAAACCGTTTAAGTTAACGATAAAATCCGTATTCTGTATGGTAATGCAGAATAGACCATGCACAATTTTAAAAACATGTTTTTTCTCTCGAATAATTATTATTTTATGCATTAACCTCACTCAAAAGGAATTTTCTTATGAAGAGGTCATTATTTAGCGGTCATTAATTATAATGACCGGGACCCGGTTGTATCAACAGTTTATTACATTTAATGAATTATTAAGCCTAATGAATTGTTAAATTCTTAATGATGCATTAGTTAATGAGGGCATTAAAGTGTGTTGTACAAAACCTTCATTAGAGTGTTATTACTTAGTGAATCATTAAATATTAAAGAAATCATTAAAATCAATTAATATTTGGAGAATATCCCACAAAGCATCTGCGTTTCCACTTCCGGGAGGGGGTGGGGCGTGTCCATAGGCCTTTCTTTGTTATAATCATCTAGAAGTATTATTCAATAAATGAGATCAATTAAAAGTCCGCCAAAATTATCGCTCTTTTTAATTATGACGCAAAAATAGAAATTACGTCATTTTATCAATACGAGCTTCTTGAAGTTGAAGGAAATAACGTAAATTATGACGGATGAGCAGAAAATTAAACCGATAAGAAACCGCGGCAAGAATTTCGACACGACTGAGATTCAGCTATTAACGGAATTGGTTGAGAAAAATATTAATATTCTCAACAGTAAACTGACCAACAGTATCACGAACGAAAAAAAGAAGAGAACCTGGGAGGACATCACGACACAAATTCTTTGGGGATCGCCAGCCGTTCAACAAAAGAAACAAAAACCACCGTGTATATCCCAACATGCGGGGTGTATACTATGTTGTGCGCGGGGTGTATGCTTCCGAAGCGAGAGAAAAGGGGTCAATGTAGGTTCTTTGTCCATTTTCTCAACTTACAGTTATTTTTCGCCAGAAAGCATATGCCTACGGAAGAAAGCATTATCTAAGGAGTATATGGATACCTATGAATCCACTGGAAACCTTCTAGTTTTATCAAACACCTCAACACAATTCCGAGAATCGGAGCAAGATTGGCGCTACACTGTGTTTATGATCAAATATTAGAAGAAAGCTTTGCTTTATCATCGCTTTTATATTATTGTTAAATACATGTTTACTATATAAACTTTTGTGCAAATTGTCTGTAAATAAAACAGTTCGTATATAAAGATATTGACGAAAAATCAATGTTGTGTCCGGGGTGTATCAACATGTTGCACGCGGGGTGTATACCCCTCTCTTTACTCTATAGTATCATTGTCTGAAATATCATTAAAAAATTTCTTAACGATTGACTTTTGTGAAAGTTATATTTATTTTTTTTAAGAAATGAATGTAATATTTTTTCCTTTGATCGATGTATCAAAGAAAAATTTAGACGGAAAACTTCATCAATGCGCGTAGCGCATTGATGAAAAAGTTTTCCGTCTAAATTTTTCTTTGATACATCGATCAAAGGAAAAAATATTACATTCATTTCTTATCATTTAATTATGATTTTAAATTAATAAAATGAAATTTTCTTTCACCTAATCTATTAAATTTACGCATCTAAAACAGTGCGCACGAATACATCACTTTTAACGTTGCTGGAATTCAAAATGGCTCAAACGAAGAAACGTTCTCAAATATTGTCGTGTCATTACCAACATTCACTGAAATAATTTACAGTTCTTTAACACAAAAAACTTACCTGTTGTGTTATCCCTATCGGTATATTTTCCCCAGCAAGTTATCCAAGTTCGTATATGTAAAGGGAAGCTACTCAAAATATCCTAACAGTTCTTACGTTAAGTCACAGAAATTTTGGATTTCATTTGCACATCTTTTCATCTGAATTTCAAATCGAACATATAAATACGTATCACAACCTGTCAATGCTGTAAAACCTGAAAGGGTCTGCTGCCGGCTGTTTAAGATTAAAAGAATCTGTCCTCATTCGTGAATGCAGTGTCGTTTTTCTCGATCATTCGTTTCCAAGGATTTAACAGATTAACGGTTTTCCTCTCTTTGGTAGCATAAAAAACGTTTTTTTTCAGAAGTCTTTTGTTCATACCAGATATCTCAAATCCAAACATTTAACAAAAGTATGCCGATTTCTTTCCTTCTTTCCCAAAACTGTATTGTCGTTATGCAGACGATTTGATTTGTTTTGCAAAGGGGGATAATTCAACAAGAAACGAAAGTAGAAGATAAGTCAGGAACGTAACGGACAGGTTTAGAAATTCAGGAAAATATTTATAAAGTAAAAGTATTTAATAATTAGTCCTTCAAGAAGTAGCCTGGAAGCGGGAAATATAAATGTAGAGACTGACAAAGTAGTTCCGGCTGCTTAGTGCAAACGAACTCTAGATTTTATTGATGCAGGTATCAAAGGAATTTTTAAACCAATCAGAACTAAGTATTTTATAGAAATTAAATGATAAATTATTCACCAGTTTTGTAATAGCACAACTTCAGGTTCATGAATTCGATTTTCTGGAAAAAAAAAATTGATACATGTTCATTGCACTTTTGGCGTTGCATGCACATGTAAGTAAATGTACAGGGTGCTTTGTTTAACTGTTTAATGTGATAAACAACAATTCATTTCTTCGAATTAAAGACACCTTATTCAGATCATCAGGCGCGGATCCAGGAATTGAAGTTAGAGGGGGCGCCAAAAGTAGGCAAGGGGTCTGGGGGCCGCCTTGAGGCCCCCAGTGGGACCAGGGCAAAGCCCTGCTGGGGGCCCAGGGGGCGAAGCCCCCGGAAGCTCCTGGATTCTAAAGATTTTGTAGGGTAAAAATGTTGGTCTACCAAGTATGCATATTTAAATTTTCTAGACGAAACTGTGATTTACGTTAATTTTGACAATTTTAGGCGTGCGCCCCCTTAAATCCGCCACTGATCATTCCTTAATAAATGCTTCACTCATGCATCATTTTGAACATTTAACATTTTTTCATAAATTCTGTTTAACCTTTTTCAACATTTATTAAATGATACTGCATACGGAGTGTATGTATATCTCAGTTGATTCGATACGCAAGAGCATGCTCTACGTATGAACAATTTCTAAAACGAGGTAAATTATTGACAAGCAAATTGACGAAACAAGAATATCAGCAGTCTCGTTTAAAGTCATCATTTCGTAAGTTCTATGGTCGATCCAATGACCTTGTCAACAAATACAATTTATCATTTAGTCAAATGCTGACTGACGTTTTTCATACCAATTGTTAGTCCATTATTTATACACTGAATTGACGACGGATTTCCTGTTATTTCACGATCATGACAAAGAGCACACGGCGGGTGCGACCGTTTGATAGGAGATGCTCACTCCTCCTTGGCACCTGATCCCACCTCCGATATTCTGGAGGTCCTTGCTTTCTCTGCTCCTGTTTTGTATTGTTTACTTTGAGATTGAATACTGTTCGTTATCTCCACACCCCTTTTATTGAAAATATTTAGCTTTTTGTAATGCCATAAACACCGCAAAAATGTTTTCCTTCATGTTGTATTTATATACTGTGTACTTTGCCCCCAGGAGCTCACATTTGGCAGTAATTTATTTGTTTTAAATTGAGGCATTGTATTGTACTGAGTACATATTTTTTAGGAATGTGCCCGGGGGGGGGGGGGTGTTTGTGTCTTAGGTCATTTGGGGGGGGGGGGGGTAACTTGACTACGTGTATATACAATAATAAATTAGAGGAGGGGTGAACATTAATTGATATTAATTACACGTCAACGTAAAATTGTAATTGTACCCAAAACAGTTTTTTTTTTTTTAATTGTGCATGCCCTCATTGTCGTCCCGTATTACAAATGTGCATTTTTATAGCTGGCTTTACATGTTTATTGTGATCTGTAAAATATGAAATCTTTTCAGATAAGGACAAATGAGTCCACATATTGCAAAAATTGAAAGGAAAATTAATTAAATATATCATACACGTAGTATAACCCCCTTTTTGTTCCAGACACAACTTTTCACTACAGAAATAGGAGTTTTGAGTTACGATAACCCCCCTTTTTTATAGCTAGTCAACTTATGTCAAGGTTTTTTTTTTCAGGAATCCCCCCCCTCAAAAAAAGATTCTACATCACTGCCATAAATGCTTAAAAATACATGTGTAACGTGTACCCCTGCGTTTGGGTTCTTGTAGGGGATGAAATTTTCCTCTAAACTCTAACTGAGTTACTCTATCTGAGTATTTGATCTAATGATTTAAATATTTACAATATAACAATTTTCCTTTAACCTATCTGGGTTATTCTTTTATTTCTTTAATCACAAAATATATACAAGCGTGGTTAAATTATGACTTGGTAACAAAGCACCGTGTACCTTGCCCCAGGTTCCTATTGATGGCGGATACTAGGAGTTTCGTTCTTATGCAGATCTACAGCTCCCAGTATCTCGCCTCAATTCCCCGGGTTTCTCACCACTGGTGCAATGTGTTCTAATTTCTATTATTTCACCTTTCTTATTCTTACCCAAATTCTTCTACTGCTTCTGCTTTGCAGCTCCGCAAACGACTGACTCTCAAACTCTCAGCGCGTTCTTATATATACCCCTTTTGGGCGAGTCTATTTCAACTCAGATAGGGGAGACGGGTTATTCCATTTAACCCGCATTCTTGGTCTTCGTTACGTTTATAGTTACCACAAATCATTACATCACCCACGCCTCTGATTTCATGCGTCCCGCATGTTTTTTTTTTTTTTTTTTTTTTTTTGTTTTTCTTCTTCTTTTTCTTTCTTTTTTTAAAAAGACATTTATGCCAATAAATAAATAAAAATTATATATATTCATTTTTATTCATCAAAGGTTAAAGTAACACCTGGTTACAAATTCAAAGGAAAGAAATGCCAACAAATAGTCAGTTTAGCTTGAATGTACAATCTATACTTGAGGCATTTTAATCTGACCAAATGTCCTCTTCAAATCTTTCAATGGTTTCTCCATTCTCTTGATACTTCTTGATCACTCTTATGATTTTCTTATGCCTTCTCTTATTAACGTCTTCAACTTGAATGTTGGCCTGTATAGCTTTGTCCACTGTCTCAATTTGTTTCTTGCAACAGGAGCAATGTTGATCTTCCACGTGTGCCTCCTGTTCTGATCTACTATTAGTGGCTTCGTCTCCATTCTCCACAATCTTGTCTTGTTTTATTCTTTCCTCAACTACTTGGTTCACTTTGTCTGTTGTTTTTCTTTTCACACCTGGCAAACGTGGGGCAGTTCTTTTTCTCTGAGTTCTACCTAACTCGATGTCGTTTTCTTCAAAAATAAGTTCCCCAGGGTCTTCTTGCCAATCTTCCTCTATAGGCGACGCCACTGACAAATCCTGAATCTGCCTCTTTTCGTGTAGTTCTGAGTTCTCTTGTTCTTTATGCATACGTTTCAGGTGCCTGGTTAAGATAATTTTCTTACTAAAAGCTTGATCACATAACTGGCATTTATACTTTCCTTGACTATTGTCTTTTGAGAGTAGGTGCTGAAACTTAATGAAAGTTGACTGAACTTTGGATCCCTCTTCTGCCTTGAGGCCCTTAGCGGTTCCTGTATACAATTCGTGTAAATGATCTGGAATGCTCTCTACCTTTTCATTTAGCATCGCTGAATTAATCATATTTTCATCCTCAAATTTAACTACGTCTACTACCGAAGTCAATCCAACAACTGTATTTCTATAATCGGTTTGCACCTGCTCCGACATATTCATCAAACGCACTGTGACATTCTTGGTTGGATTAACCAGGGTTCTAGCCATAAGTGCTTTACTGTCGCTATCAACCTTTTTGGTAGGCTCTATCAGTAGAGGTCCTTGTATCTTGACTCCTGTAGGTGTCAACAACTGCCCAGAACAACTCATCTCACTTTTTGGGGGAATTGTTTTATTTTCATCAAGACTAACACTAAAGCAACCTATTTGACCCTGCAAATGCAGCTCATGTTCTACTCCAGACGCCAACATTTTAGCATGTGCTACATCCACTAAGCATTGACTTGATCGAAGGAAATCCAAGCCTAGAATGCCATCTGCTTTAATGTTTGCCTCGACAGCTTGGCAGTTAACCTCATGGTCTCCTAACTTAATTACAAAGTCACCTCGTCCTTGTACTTTTAATGGAGTTCCGTCTGCAGCTATTATATTCTGTGATATCCTTTCAAGGGGAATATTATCCGACTTTACCATTTCATCATATAATCTATCAGCAAAAATAGTAAGTGTTGCCCCGGTATCAACTAGTAGATTACAAGGAACACGGTTCACTTAAGCTTTTATGAAAAGACCTGATTCTAGACCTGTATTTGCATGTTTAACCGTAGCTGAACTAGACTTGGTAGTATCTCTTTTCCCTGGTGATGACCGTTCCACAGTTTCATTGTTCTTCACATTTGGTCTGGTTCTTGGTACCTGGCCTGGGTTAGATTTATTCTTCAAAAAGCAATCTTTGATTTTGTGTCCACGCCTTCCACAATGATGGCATTTACACGGAAAAGCAGGTTGTGATAGTTCAGCATTTTCGGATGGTTTATTAATTCCTTCTTTTGAAAGGTTTTCAATTTTGCTTTCTAATTTTCTTAAAGATTCATGTATCTCATCCCTAAGCTTCTGAAATTCTTCTCTTACACTGTCACAACCATGATTTACATTTTTAACCTCTTGATCCCTTGTGGCATTTCTAGCAAACCCAACATCATGTCTTCGTTGCCTTTCTGCTCTGCAAAATGCTTCAATTTCGACTGCCAGTCGCACTGCATCATTTAGTGACTTTGGTCGACTCTGCTGTATTCGCAGTCTCATGTCAAAGTCTGTCAGTGCATCAACAAACTGGTCTTTGGCAATCATTTCTGTTACTTCACGGGGAGCAGTTGGGTAGGCTAAGTGAGTTAATCGGCGAATACTTTCACCTAACTCTGGCAAAGTTTCTGTTGGTTTCTGTCTTTTCTCCCTCAGCATTGCTCTGTATAACTCAGTTTGGTTTGCCGGTGCGAACCTGGCCTCTAAAGTTTCGCACAAATCCTCATATGTACAGGCAGTACCTGGGCTCATATTTCCAAGGACAGTTTGAGCCTGCCCTCTTAACGAGGCTGCCAAGTACAAACTTTTCTGACGAGCGCTCCACATATTTATGTCACAACAGGCTTCAAAGTGTGCCTTGTAATCAATCCAAGATACTACTCCATCACATGTGGCTGGTTTCATCACAGTTTTGCCCATAGTATATTTTGCTGCTTTATTTGTTGCACAGTCTAAACTTGGTTTTGGCTGTTGAACAGATAATGAGCCAGTCCCTGCATTTCGGCTGTCTGACCAGGTCACATTTGTACTTGTTGACGGAGCAGCATATCCACTAAAACTCCAAGGCAATCCTGTAGTTGGAATAGATCTAGGGAGAGTTGTGTGCTTAACCTGTCCTGATAAATCATACTTGCTTGGTTTCCCAGACGTAGTCGTACTTCTATCTTTCAATTCTTCTTCATCATACAAGGCTTTCGGGACATAAAGTACCTATATTCTGTGCCACCCGTAACACCCTTTTCTCTGTCCAAGGTGTTCGTGTATTTAGATGTAAGTTCATCTAAACTAGATTCAAATGGCCTGTATCCAGTATCTATTCCTGAATCTGGTATCTTTGCTGGATTTGTAGACGTCTTTGGTGTAGATTTCATTCTATCTAAAGATTCCCTTAGCTTCTCCCCCATAGCGTCTTTAGCGCTTAGGTCGGCCAAAAGGTCAGCTTCTTTATCAGACATTTTACTTTTTTTTTGTATTCGTCAGGATTCCTCTTTTTATTATTAATGACAAGTACACTGAGATTTAAAAACCTTGTCACACTATACTTGCCCTGGCAACACTGGACCTGGTAAACAGTTCTTGGTTACAACGCACTTGGCTCTTTGTACCTGGATATACTGGACCTGGTAAACTGTACTTGGTAAAATGTCCTTGGTAACACAGTACCTGGCTCTGCGTACCTGATACCACTGAACTTAGTAAATAACTCTTGGTAAACTGGACCTGGTACCTAATATTTTTTTTTATTTACTTCTATCCCCTTACCGGCTGCCACCAAAATGTAACGTGTACGCCTGCGTTTGGGTTCTTATAGGGGATGAAATTTTCCTCTAAACTCTAACTGAGTTACTTTATCTGAGTATTTGATCTAATGATTTAAATATTTACAATATAACAATTTTCCTTTAACCTATCTGGGTTATTCTTTTATTTCTTTAATCACAAAATATATACAAGCGTGGTTAAATTATGACTTGGTAACAAAACACCGTGTACCTTGCCCCAGGTTCCTATTGATGGCGGATACTAGGAGTTTCGTTCTTATGCAGATCTACAGCCCCCAGTATCTCGCCTCAATTCCCCGGGTTTCTCACCACTGGTGCAATGTGTTCTAATTTCTATTATTTCACCTTTTCTTATTCTTACCTAAATTCTTCTACTGCTTCTGCTTTGCAGCTCCGCAAACGACTGACTCTCAAACTCTCAGCACGTTCTTATATATACCCCTTTTTGGCGAGTCTATTTCAACTCAGATAGGCACAAGACGAAAGACCACCTTTAAGCAATCGCTTAATGGTAGCTTAATGGTGACTTAATGGTGGTTTAAAGAAGTTAATTCCTTTAAGCCGCCATTAAGCTGCAACTTACAGGTGCTTAATGTCCAAACTTCATTAAGCTACCATTAAGCTACCATTAAGCTGAGCTTAAGGGTGACTTAATGGTCAAACCTCATTAAACTTTTACGCATCTTATATAGAATCTTTGAACTAACTTTTAGTTTTTTTAATATCATTTACGCAAAATCTATTTCAACTCATAATTTTGTCTCGATCATAATTTCTACGAGATTTTTGTCAACATGCATAAACTTTATCACTGAGAACAAAGTTAGCTAATAGCCACAGGGGCTTGCTCGAGGTGTCTAATTTTTTTTAAAAATCATTTACAGTGATAATAAAAAAAAGACACCCTGTATCAGAACCGTATATTATTTTTTTTAAATAAATCATTATTACATGCGTTGTTTTTTTTTTTTTTTTTAGTGTATATGATTTTTAAAAATAAATAATTATTACACACCGTGATCAAGTCCTTGTGATATATCTTAAATTTACAATACCAAAAATCAATTTGTTATTAAAATTATCTATATTCATGAACACAAAATATATATTACTTTTTAAAGACAAAATGGTATTTTTATTTCATGTGTTAAAAGAAACATTCCGCTACAGAATTCACAGGAATATAACTATATAATCTCATGAAAAAAAAATCTCTGTCTTTTTTTTTTTTGGGGGGGGGGGGGGGCTACTGGTATACAAATGTTTAGTTTTCAAAGATTGACTTTTACCATGAAAAACTTTTTAATGGCTTTTATATCATGAATAATTCTAACTAATTCGTTATTTTTTTTTAATAATGCAGCAGTAAGTATCTGTCAAAATCTAGTCAGTCTTCAATGATTGTTATTTCAAAATCGATTTTCAGAGGAACGGCCGATCAGACTAAACATGACATCCGACCAGATGTATACACAATGAGAAACGGGGTAAGATTAACAGATGATCAGTGTACAGTAAACCGACTGGTCAGACAATAGACCTTAATTAGGTGTCCCCCCGTCCCCGGTTAACTAACAGGAAACTATACATACACAACGTACACTGACAGATTTTGATGATCAATTATTTTTACAAAATTTAAATTGAACGCAAGTATATAACAAATTGAAAATTATGATTCATCGTAAAAAGTCAATTATTTTGATACCCATTATGATACAAAAAGAATTGAAACTGAATATGATATTCTAAAAAAAGTTTTTGTAAACAAAATTAACAGGTAACTCTTACGCGAGGATTGCCACTAAATTGTTGACACAGAAACCGTTAATATCCGCAGTATATTAAAAATAATAGTAGAATCCGTTTTTCGTCTTTCTTTTTCGATGATAGATTTTTGTGTTTTATCTATAATTAATTTATTTTCAATCATGATTTAATGCTTACATACAAAATTTTCGAATAACACAGCGAAGAACTCAATCACATTACATCAATCTAAAAGCCGAACTCAGTGTAGAAATATTAATGTGATATAAGCCTTTCAGAAAGATCCACAAATAAAATTGTTTATATTTTGATTAATAAATCAATTCAAGACTTTTGGAAACGTTCAACAAAATACTAGTAAATACATTTACAAGTCCAAACAAATTTTGAAAAAAAGAAAGGTTTTTAAAATATTCAATATTTTACTAACCTTATCAAGAGCGGCGATAGCCTAATGGATAAGGCGTTCGCCTTGTAACCTTAAGGTCATGAGATAGCGCCCCGACTGTGGCATTTTTTTTTTTTTTTTTGAATTTCGTTCTTTTTCATTATTTTTACCAAATCAAGATATGTACGAACTCTACATTTATAATATTGATAACAAATCACTATAAAAATAATTTTTCACCCATATAAACAATATTATCGACTGCGTAATGTGACTTAATGGTGGCTTAATGGTGGCTTAATGGTAGCTTAATGGTAGCTTAATGGAGTTTGGACATTAAGCACCTGTAAGTCTAGCTTAATGGTAGCTTAATGGTGACTTAATGGTGGTCTATAAGTTACCATTAAGGACCTGTAAGCCACCATTAAGCTACCATTAAGCTACATTTAAGCACTCATTTAGGACTTTGAGTTGGCTTAATGGTGACTTAATGGTGGTGTAAATGTTACTTCAAGGTGCTTAATGGTGACTTAAAGACAACCATTAAACCACCATTAAGGACCTATAAGCCACCATTAAACCGGACTTAAAGGGTGTGTTTCATCTTGTGAGGGGAGACGGGTTATTCCATTTAACCCGCATTCTTGGTCTTCGTAACGTTTATAGTTACCACAAATCATTACACATGTATTGATAACATAAAATTTGCAGAAACAAAAAAGAGATTTATGCATAATACACCATTCATGTAGTGTTTTTTATTATTTTTAACAGGCGAAATATTTAGATTAAAATGATCCGAAGAAAGGACAAAGTGTCCTCAATGCAGGGAGGGGGAGGGCCCCTTTGGAGAGATTTTATATTTTATGATTACGTAGATTTAGACCATTGCGCCATCTACGCATTAATTCAGATAACAATCGCTCCTAGCGTCTATTATGATTAAATATGATAGTTTGTTTTTAATTTTTTTTATTCTTTTGATTTTTTATAAATTTAGTTAATTTGTTTTACACTTCAGTAAGTTTATGGACTTTACCTTTAGGTTTGGCATGAGTATTAAGGTCTTTTATCAACACTACCTGTCGCTAATAAACCTGTGTAAATAATATTTCCACAGATACTTCGCACTAACAATCCTAAGAAAAATATGGGGTATACACCCCGCGTACAACATGTTGCATACACCCCGGACACAACATTGATTTTTCGTCAATATCTTTATATACGAACTGTTTTATTACCAGACAATTTGTACAAACGTTTATATAGTAAACATGTATTTGACAATAATATAAGAGTGATGATAAAGCAAAGCTTTCTTCTGATATTTGATCATAAACACAGTGTAGCGTCAATCTTTCTCCGATCCTCGGAATTGTGTTGAGGTGTTTGATAAAACTAGGTTTCCAGTGGATTCATAGGTATCCATATACTCCTTAGATAATGCTTTCTTCCGTAGGCATATGCTTTCTGGCGAGAAATAACTGTAAGTTGAGAAAATGGACAAAGAACCTATATTGACCCCTTTTCTCTCGCTTCGGAAGCATACACCCCGCGCACAACATAGTATACACCCCGCATGTTGGGATGTACACGGTGATCTAGGCAAAGATTTCAAATGAGCTATAAAGATAGTGAAAGGTTGGTTTACTGTACAGGGTCTGTCTTTGTGATAGTGTGAAACTTCTCACATTTTTAAGTGCTTCTTCAGAACCACTTTGTTAATTTTAACCAAATTTACTACAGTGCTTCCTTTTGTGAAGAGAATTAAGATTAAGGGCACATCTTCCTTATGAGGAGATTCTCAGAAATGTGAAAATATGTTGGATCATTCAAAGATCTGTGTCTTTTTTCCAGAAAAAACAACGTGTAGGATTAAACATGTACCCCCTTAAACATGTCATGCTGTGTAGATTTCATTTTAGATTCATTGCCCATTCATTTTAAGCTCACCTGAGTTAAAGGCTTTAGAAGCTTTTCTTAAAAATTTCTGGAATCTCCTAAACCCAATTTTAGTTAATGGCCCAGTGGTTCTTGAGAAAAGGTTGAAAATGTGAAGATTTTAAAGATAGACAGACAGACGGACGGACACCGGGTGATAAAAAAAGCTCACTTAATTGAGCTTTCAGCTCAGGTGAGCTAAAAAAAACTCGGGTCATTTTCAGACAGTCGGTTGAGAGAGGGTATTTATTGAAGATTGTCTAATTGGTACACTGCTTGTAAGATGGGAAAATTAAAAAACTAGTTTTTCTGTCTATTAATCTCATCATGTCATAAGGCATTGGAATTACGATTCCAAGTCCAAGAAACGTCCGTGCACATTTAAGAAATAAACAACGTTATTTAGTGAACATGGCGTTATGAATAGCAATTGCTCTGCTGGCATATTCCATGATGCGCTAGCGCGCATCATGGAATATGCCAGCAGAGCTATTGCTATTCATTACGCCATGTTCACTAAATAATCGTTGTTTATTACTTATATTTGCATTCTTTGACGTTGACAAGAATATCAGAGGAAATCCTGACTTACATAAGGACGCAGCTTCTTCTGTCTTCAGTAAAGAAAACCATACGGCTTTAAAATCAATACACCTGATCAATACTCCTTTTCTCTAATAAATCACAATTTATAAAGTATTTCCCTCTCAAACACAGTTATCTGGATACAAGCAGCGCCGTCATCACATTCTCTTAATTTTTGTTTTGATGCAGTCGTGACGTCATCGATCAACGTTATTGAAATCCTCTGACAAAAATCAATAATTTAACACTATGACAAAAATGAGAATGCTTTTATTATGATTATTACTCCAGTATGCTTTTCTGTGATTTTTTGGTACTTTTTCTATTTATTTTTTCTTGAAATAGATATAGATCTACTAGTTAAAGAAATTTTCTCTTTTTGAATGTTATTACCCAAGTTTGAAGAGTTATCGTTCTTTGTACAAGTATGCATGATACAAAAAAATAAAAATATGGAGTTCTATTCAATTTTTTAAAAGTTTTATTTTACAATTAAATACTTTGACCAAAATTAAATTTTTAAAGGTATCAAACGGCAATTTCAAATTGTTCTGAATTCCTTTTTTTCCAAAAAATATTATTAAAAACTTATATTTAGTCCTTTTACGAAACATTTCATATATATACTTCTCAACACGATGTATCAGTATAGTAGAGATTGTTCTACACGAGTGAGATAGAGCACTTGCAGTCATAGTGGAAGCAGTTGCGTTTATAGTCGTATGAACGCAGTTGAGGACTACATGTTCATAGTGGGAGAGAGCAGTGGATATGCAAATATTCAACTATGTTTTCGATTAGATGACAATATCCTATCGCCATCAGCCGCGGATCCAGGAAGTTAATCCAAGTGTGTGTGGGGGGAGGGGGGGGGGGGGTTCCACCCTAGTCAAAGAAATTGAAACCCAGAAATTTCTTGAAAAGCATGCAAAGAAAAAAAATACGTAAAATCTTTTCCAAACATGTAAAGCCTTTTTTTTGGGGGGGTGGGGGGGTTAACTCTTTCAAAAGCTTCATACCTTTGACTTTTCATATTTTCACATATAGATCCGCGTGTCGGTGAGGGGTCAGTGTTTTCTAGGGGGTCCTAGGTCACTTTTGCTTGGTTTAGCATGTTTAGTATATACATTTAATAACTCTGCAAATTCCAGATGCCCCTACCCTTTTTAGAATCCATGCATGGTCAGGTACCGGAACCATGCCATTATAAGCATATTATAATTAAGACACTCATAACATTATAAGGTCTGACGACACTTTGCTCTAATATCTGTTTTGTATCTCTTCTTAATATACAGGTCTGAAATTGATTATAATTATCATTATCATGTGATTTTAAACTGTTTTCAAAATGTATAAGTAGATAAAGACTCCAAAATATTGTGATATTGGCTGATCAAAAGATCTCCAAAATGATTATGTATAGTAAATGCCATCCTCTGGTATTTTGCTCAAATGTCTCGTAGGGTACCTTAATTTTTCGGTATGAAACTTGTTAAAGTAGCAAAACTTCATTGAGAAATTCTTGGCAAAACATCAATTTATTATTATTGAGGAACGTGTCGTCGTGTTCGAGGCGCCCTTTGAATTGATATTGACTGTGTTCCATTTGGAAATATTTGAAGTAGAATTATTGAAACTTTTGTAATTATTTAAGAGTCATTTTACATTGAGTATATTTAAATAAAAAAATTCACGTTGTCATGTTGAAAATTTTGTATTGTCGATCGGTAAATTCAGAATTGACATGAAATTCTTAAAACTCTTTTTAAAGACTGACCGTAAAACGAAAACTTTAGACTTAAAAACTCTCAAAATTTAAATAAAATATATATATTGATGGTGTCATCCTTTTGGGGGGAATAATGGGGGGGGGGGGGTCAGAACAACCAAAAAAATTTCAAATTACCCTAAAAAAGGAAAATTGTCCAAACTCAAAAATCCTATATTGTGTATTTGTGTGTAGGGGGAGGGGGGGGGCTTCCTTCCAAATTCAATTCCAAATTTTATTCATACACTGAAATTTAATAATAAAGTTACGCTTGTACCTATAATATCAATATATAATATATGCATCAAAGGGAGATGGGGGGAGCTTTCAATGAACATTTTCGATACAGTAAAATGTTATGTTTGGAAAAAATGACTGTCGTTCCATGGCCACCCTTAATACTGTTAAAATTATATATTTTGATGCATTTTCCTACCGTCATGTAGTATGATATGAACCTGCATTTTCATGTCACTATAAATTAAAGTATAGATAGAAATTGATGGGGGTATATGTAATTTTGTACAGGACAATATACTTTGGAAATTATAGGAAAGCCCATAAGGATCAATTTATGGAGAAAAGGAATTCAAAATGGCGTTCACGCAAATTTTCCCAAACTTACATTTGTATTAGGATCAATCGATATGCGTTAAAACGCCTTTTCGAAAGGCGTCAATATTGTAACGCCTGTTATTTTTTTTTCTACACAAATTGATCCTAATAGGCTTTCATTCGTAGGGAATAAAATACTTTTTTCGTGACGAAAATAAGAAACGGGGAAGAAAATCACTTGAAACGTCTTTTAAAAATTAATTCTAGTTATGATTTCATACGACGCATATATTGTGAATTAAAGAAAAAAAAAGAAAAGAAAAATCCGGAAGAAAATCAACGAACTGTACACAGTGAAAGGAAAAATACGTTTACTTTTGTTTTTCAAGTTTTGCTGGGAAATCAATTTTTGCATAAGGAATAGCCTCAGGTTCACATGCATCATGCTTTTAGCTGTGTGGCAACGCACTTTGAAAAAATTACGCACTTTGAAAAAATTTTTCAAAGTTCTTTAAAATTGGGACAAAATCAACGCACTTTGAAAAAAATTTTCAAAGTGCGTTAAATTTGGGACCAACTCAACGCACTTTGAAAAAAATTTTCAAAGTGCGTTAAGAGTCTACATCAATATATTTTACCACGGAGACACTTAACGCACTTTGAAAAAAAAATCATATTTTAGTAATGGAAAGATTTTATTTGTTATTTATCTTTCAAAAAAACTAACCCTAACCTCAAAAAAGAATTGATTTACTCCCGTCGAAAAGAGGAGAAGACGGGTATAAGATCCCTCAGTCCAAATCTTTATTTTTCCAGTACATAGGTGTCGGTAACAAACAGGGGAGGGGAGTAATAAACCCCAAAAGGGTAAGCTGCATTAATATTTCAATGCTTATACGATGTATATATCTTTCCAAAATAAGTGGGGGGCTTAGCCCCCCCTACCCCCTCCCCTGGCCCTTCGCCCGGTCTCGATGTCTATGCTATACTCAAAACATTCATATAATCATCTATTTACCTAAATGGTGTGACGTTGAAAACTTTCAATATTAAATGAGTTAATTAAAACAGATGAAAACTAGAAATTTTTAAGTACAGGAAAACGTATGAGAGAGAAAAAATTTTCATAGTTTTGATCAATCAAATTGCCCCCTTTTTATTATGATAAATGCTAAGTTGCTTAAAGCTGTCCACTGTTAGTGCCCACTTTACACCTTTACATCTACTTATCAAAGACTAGAATTAAAAAAAAAAAGAAACGAATTAATGATCTTAAACAATCGTCACTCTTTTTTCAAGACCCCTTTCTCTTTTATTTTATGAAAACCTCAAATATCTCAGGTCCTGAAGTGACTTTATCATAAAAACGTTATCCAACCAAGATCTGTTATTTATCATAACGATTATTTGTAGGAATATTGATCAATCTTTACATTTTTTTCAAAGTGCGTTAATATGGTCGATATTAACGCACTTAAAAAAAAATTAAGTTTTTCAAAGTGCGTTAGCTTGGCCAAAATTTAACGCACTTTGAAATTTTTTTTCAAAGTGCGTAATTTTTCAAAGTGCGTTGTAACATAGCTGGTTCTCATTTTAAATACAATAAGGCAGAGGATACCAGTTGACATTTGTTTACAAATTATGCATTGCAATAAAGTGCAGTTTATGGTTGATCGCACAATTTCCCATCTATGGCGCACATGTAGAGCTATCACCTCTGGATGTCAAAGGATTTTTTTGTTAGCAGATTTTGTTGTCATTTCTTCAATGCAAACTACAGACCAGCTGAAGTTCATGATGGACACACATGGCAATGACAGACGTGACCGAGGATCTAGCCTCAGGCAGCAGACATGCAAGAAACTCGGTCAGTAGATTCTGTGATTAGTCAGCCCCCGGGCTGACTAGTTACGTTAGGATGAAACTGCAAGTGCGCTTGCGTTAATCGGAATTGTGGGAAAAAGATTTGCACAATTTTTTCCAACCAGAGGGCGTGCTTCTTCACGCACACTCACGACCTCGATCTATTTATAGACTGCATTGTTCTTCATCGTTCTCGGTGAAAGTTAATGACATAGACTGTTCAGCAAAAGTCTAGATGGGATAATTGTCAGTTTTTAAATGATACTATGAAAATATTTCATTGCTTCTAATAGAAGATAAGTACATTTATTCCCTCAATCGCCATTGCAAGCCGGAGATTTAAATTGTGTATTCCTCTGGATGCCTGATGCAAGACTCCCTCGATCAATATGCAATACCTTGCATGTACGGGTTGGAATTCACACAACAATCCACTTGCCACAAAGGTCCCAAAATAGTGAGAAAAAGAATGATCAATTTCTTTTCGCTCTAATGAAAGAAGTTATGAAAGCATCAGAAGACAACTGTAAAACAGTAAATTCTCAGAATTTACATGATGATGGACGTGTAAGTCCGCTTGTGCACGTGAACCGCACCCACATTTGAGAAATTGACCACAGTGGAAATGCGATAGCTGAGAGAACTGTGCTGATTTATAGACAGGGTCAACACACCCCCCCCCCCAATGAAAGGAGAGAGGGGGAGATGGATTCCAGTATTTTAATTTATAGTTTTGCTATGATGGTAGACATCATCAAAGACAATTTAAGTATACGAACTGCATATATGTATAAACATATTTTGAATTTCCATTTTAAATTGTTTTCCGTGGCGTTCATTATTTTTTTGGAAGCAGTTCTTTTCTTTCCTAATAACAGTAAAATGGATGCTCAAACATGCAAAGAAATTGAATTAAATATACATGCAGTATGCGCCCCCCCCCCCCCTCCACATCATGCATTGCCTCGAAATGCGCAACTGAAAACTGTTATTTAATAATATCTAAAACAATCTAACACAAAGTGTACCTTCCTTTTATTCATCATAATCTGTATCATATTTATAGAATTTAACGTGATCTTAGTTGCCATGTTGGCTTTTGTTCATTTACAGGTATGAGATGAACTTAATTTCTCTGACGTCTGCGCCGAAGAGAATTTATTGGAGATCATTGCAATGGTCACGACGCAGACTGGCTAAAATTTACTCTGTGTTTTATTATTTATTGTGTACAGCATATGTTACAAATAAGAAAACGATTACAAGAATTTATTACATGTAAGGAACACAACATGATGGATAGATCAAATCATAAACCATTACAAAACAAGAAAGAAACTTTCTGTATTCCAGTGGCTGACCCTCAGCTTTTTTAAAAAAGCTAACCTTGTGAACATGTACTGTTAGGATTTATTGCCAGTTTAGCATTTTAAATAGAGACATATAGATTGAACATTACGATTTTTAATAGCCTATATTCGTATATAGTGAATAATACATTTACTTCCTTTTTAAGTCCACATGACCCTTTACCAAACGATAATAATTAAATTCGCTGGTCTGCAAGGAGGATCACAAGATAAAACACACCCTTTAAGTCCAGTTTAATGGTGGCTTATAGTTCCTTAATGGTGGTTTAATGGTTGTCTTTAAGTCACCATTAAGCACCTTGAAGTAACATTTACACCACCATTAAGTTACCATTAAGCCATCTCAAAGTCCTTAATGAGTGCTTAAATGTAGCTTAATGGTAGCTTAATGGTGGCTTACAGGTCCTTAATGGTAACTTTAAGACCACCATTAAGTCACCATTAAGCTACCATTAAGCTAGACTTACAGGTGCTTAATGTCTAAACTCCATTAAGCTACCATTAAGCTACCATTAAGCTACCATTAAGCCACCATTAAGCCACCATTAAGTCACATTACGCAGTCGATAATCTTGTTTATATGGGTGAAAATTATTTTTAAAGTGATTTGTTATCAATATTATAAATGTAGAGTTCAAATAAATTGATTTGGTAAAAATAATGAAAAAGAGCGAAATTCAAAATTCCAAAAAAAAAAAAAAATTAACAACAGCCGGGGCGCGAACCCATGTACTTAGATTTACAAGGCGAACGCTTTCACCATTAGGCTATCGCCGCTCTTGATAATAAAGGAAAAGATTAAATATTTAACCTTTTTTTCAAAATTTGTTTGGACTTTTTTTATTTACTAGTATTTTGTTGAACGTTTCCAAAAGTCTTGAATTGATTTATTAATCAATATATAAACAATTTTATTTGTGGATCTTTTTTGAAAGGCTTATATCACATTAATATATCTACATTGAGTTCGGCTTTTAGATTGATGTAATGTGATTGAGTTCTTCGCTCTGTTATTCGAAAATTTTATACATGTAAGAATTAAATCATGATTGAAAATAAATTAATTATAGATAAAACACAAAATCTATCATCGAAAAAGAAAGACGAAAAAAACAGATTCTACTATTTTTTTAATATACATGTACTGCGGATATTAACGGTTTCTGTGTCAACAATTTAGTATCAATCCTCGCGTAAGAGTTACCTGGTTAATTACGTTTACAAAAACTTTTTTTAGAATATCATATTCAGTTTCATTTCTTTTTGTATCATAATGGGTATCAAAATAATTGACTTTTTACGATGAATCATAATTTTTAATTTGTTATATGCTTGCGTTAAATTTAAATTTTGTAAAAATTAATTACACATCAAAATCCGCCAGTGTACGTTGTGTGTGTATAGTTTCCTGTTAGTTAGCCGGGGACGGGGAACACCTAAATTAACAGTGCGACATTTAACTCCGGACACGACATAGTCCGGACTTTTTACTACCATTTCCAATTGCGATATCAAAAAAACATTAATATTACTTGGTGGGATTTTCTAGCAGTAGCACATAATCTCATGTTGAACTAACAAGCTTATCTAGTTTGAGAAATATTAAGTCCC
>NW_026933966.1:0-11390 GCF_032062105.1 Saccostrea cuccullata
AAACTTTAAAATTGGTATACATAGGAAAAATTACTTCTTAAAAATATTCTTCTCAAAGCCTCATATTTTGGATGTCTTTCCTTATAGTATGCAATAAGTGGCATAAATAATTATAGCAGGCATATGTATAAAGTTATCAACTTTGATTCAAGTTTTGTATTTCTTTTATAGACAATACTTTATCGCATACACATTTTTCATGATTTCAGAATAATAATTACTTCTCTGGTTCCCAGTTCATTGTTCATTGTTCTCCAGTGTCTTATTTTGGATATAGACAGTTTTATTTTTGATGGCAGGCTACAAGTTAACATTTTTTTTAATTTGCAGGAGAACTGCGCTCTGGATTTCAGCAACCGTTATAATTCAAAATACATAAATGTAGATACGACTTAAATAATTTTAACTGACATTAACATTATCTTCTATAACTGTAATATATTTATACTATGCATTTTTTGGTATTTCATGTACCTTACACATGTAGATAATATATGATATCATGATGTGTATATCTATATAATAATTTTTCCATGCTAGTCATTGATAGATGTCTTATCTTTAGAATAATATTAATTTGCTTCAATAATAAGCTGAGCTTACGGGGATTTCTTATTCTTCGTTTAAAATCAGGATTTTCTAAATGTTCAGGTCTTTACAACGACTTTGTTAACAAATAAAGCCTATCATTAGGGTTTTGTCGAAATTGACAAAACAGCAACGTTGTACTGCATTGTTTCTTTAAAACGTGGGCATCATCATAATCGACACAAGTTTATAAATCAGACTTACAGAATAAAGAATGTATATAAAAGAGAAGGGTTTAGCAATTTTGGACGGATGATTGGTCACTGAATGATCAGCATCGGACAAAAATGTTCAATGGTTCTGACGTTGGCAAGGAAGACAGACGTATCGATCGAGTGACATGTAAATTTTTTAGTTTGTCTTATTTCTTAACAAAAATTACTAAGGCTTTATTTTAATACCATTAAGCTTTGTATTGATCTTTCTCCCATTGTGATAACATAGGGATAACGACAGGTGTGACCGTTCAACAAAGAATGTATACTCCTAGATGGCACCTGATCCCAGCTTAGAGTTTCCAGGGGTCCGTGTTTTATACTCTCGTCACATATCTGTATTCTTTATGTTTTTATCGATCCTTTTCGTTATCTTTGCTTTTAACATTACTTTGATCAGATGCATGTTCACAAGACGCTATAATACAACCATACAATGTTATCTAGTCAATTTGGGGTTGTAAATTATGACTACCTGGGGAAGTCCAATTCTTGTTAGAGACAAAAACATTTACCGGCGTTATCGATCTTAAGTTTTTTTTATATTTCCTGTTACAATGATTATCAATGTGGACCAAAAGCTCTAAATGTAAGTAACCGTGTACTTGATATTTTTCTCATGAATTATATTTCTAGAATCTGTAAGTATTTTAGTGATTTATAAAGAAAATTATAGATATAATTATGTTAAGCCAATGGCTAAACTTCTAAAAGACATGATACAGCTTTGAACGGGTAAAAAAGCAATAACGCACCACTAGTTTCAAAGAATATATTATTAAAAAGACGTTTTTCTTTACTAGATAGAAGGGTATTAAATCAGGAGAATGACTGCAACTATTTCTTTATTACAACAATCAAAACGTGAGAAACAATTGTTAGGTATTTCTTAATATTATATTTACGTATAAATTACGTGAATCCGATTGGTCGAGAAACAGTTGTTAAAACACTATTAACTATTGCATAATGAAGCTACTTCGACAGTTAACAGTGCTTGACAACGGGTGATATTTAAAAAAAAAACGCGACTGGACAGAATTTATGAGCGCATGGTTTACTGTTAAATGTATTAAACATTCAGAATTATATAATAGATTTTGCAGGTAGTTGAGTGTAGCCTTGAAAATTTTCACCCCTAGAAAACCATTGTCAAACTCCGCTTCGCCTGCAATTTTATATATAACATTAATTGTAGTCAGTTTATGTGATATTGTTGAAAAACACACACGCGCACACACACAAAAAAAGATCGATCTAAAAACTATACCATACAAGTAGAATTTTTAGGGAAGCATTATTACCGATGATGCCAAGATCAGTAAAGTTGGATATCGCTAACACTTATTCCGCTTTATTGGTAATTTTAATGTTATTTTCAATAAATAAAATTACATCTAGCTAAAAATAAAGTACCAATTTCAAAGGACAAATCGCTAAATTTGCGTCTCGTTAAAACTTCAACTTTAGGGGTATTTCCATGTACAAGTGACTTTGAGAACACACCAGAAAACATATATTCCTCAATGATACATCAGGGTTCTCCATGAGCTGTTTTACTGTATTGCTCCCGACACAGTAAAATTTTCTCCGACACAGTAACGATTCAAATTTCATGCATGCGACACAATAAAAATTCCGCCGACACAGTAAGAGTTGTGATAATTAGAAAATCTAAACACACAAATTCTGTCTAACTAAAACTTTAATCAAACAATTCTACCGTTTTTCAATTCAGAAAGTTATAACACTTAATTACTAGGGCTTCACCTTTCAAGAGTAGTCAATCAATTATCCCGTAGACCCTCACCGGACTTTACGCATGACGGAACAAAGAAAAATAAATTGTTTTCACAACTCAATGTACCGGTTAATTGGTAGCTGCAACAAAAAAAATTGTATAACTTATGAAAAAATATTTAAATATGTATTTTCTGTAGAGCCACGGCTCTAGAATTATGTAAGCGCTGTAAGTCAAACATGACATCGTTCCGAAGTCATTTTATTAATGTAAATGAATTGCCAAAAATTTTGAAATTCAGCATGTTTACTGTTCTGAGGTTCCTTTTTAGTAATGCAGTAACTCGATCAAGAAACCTGATAAATAAACGCGGCAAATCTAATTTCACAAAAATTTTACGTAGTTGAATATCAGTCAGAATTTCCTCTGCTTTTCCGAACGTTTTTTTCCTTTATCAGTACGTACGACCATGCCATTTGTGTAACGAATTGGCGATATTTAAATAAGTGTGTGCTTATCATCTTTTTAAATAATAATGAATTTTGATTCAGTCACGAATTTGTTCGCGAAAATACCGCGAAATATTAATGCTTCGCGTAAACTCTGCAACACAGTAAAATCTCAAATGATGGAGAACCCTGATACATCATATTAATGAAGAAACCAGAGGTTGAAGAAACCAGAGGTTGTCTAGTATTGTATTTCAATAAGGAGACTATAGAGTGTGCAAAACATTACCAGATCACCCCATCCCTCCACAAAAAGTGGTCATTAAATGTAAACCAGCAAATTCAAAGATTTTTTTATCATTGATGATTTACATTTAAAGATGTTAATTTCTAAAAATTTTTACTTTGCTTAAACCCATTCAACATTCATATATTGGCCCAACGTTGGTAGAGTAACGGTCTGTTGGGTCAGGGCTAGTATAACATGATTGGGCCAACATTGGGCCAATGTAAGACATTATCTCTTAGTGACAATATCAGCATATGTCAATTATTAGTTGTTGGGCCAATGTTGGCCCAATGTATTTGAATCTCACATAAGTTGTCGTGACAACATACATTGGTTTTACATTGTTGGGCCTACATTGGCCCGATGTATGTAATTTTCGCAGAAAATACTTTCTTTTACATTGGTTCTGAATTGTTTGACTTACGTTGGCTCAATATTGAATACTGAACTTATTGAATATATGCAAGTGTACAACGATTGTGCCAGCGTTGGCAAGACTACGTTGGCACAATGTTTCAAACTTAGCATAAAATGGTTGGTCTCGTGTAGTTGGACCATTATTGGCCCAATTAAAATCTTTGTCAAAGATATACTGCAACAGCTGAGAGGATACTTTTACCAAAAGGTTGATCATTTATGATTATGTAACACTACACAGGTGTGTGACTGGATCAGTATACATTAAATGTATTCTATAATAAGTTAATAACATTAATTTTGTTATCTTTGTTTATCTTTTCAGTGCCTTACTTACTGCTCTATTCACATATGTTTTATATGAAATGTTTTTTTTTATCTATCCTTCTGTTTATCTTTTCTTTTTACACAACTTTGTTCACGGCATTTTCACAAGACGCTTTAAAACAGCCTTAAAGTTTTATCAAGTCAAAGTGAGTTTGTTAATTATGACTACCTAGAGTGATTCCATTCTTGTTAGAGACAAAAACATTTACCGGCGTTATCTATCTCAAATCTTTTTCAATTTCCTGTTACAATATAATTATCAACGTGGACCAAAAGCTCTAAATGTAAGTAACCGTGTACTTGATATATTTGTGAGTTACCATGTACTGGATGTTTTTTTCATGAACTAAATTTCTAGAATCTGTAAGTATTTAAGTGATTTATACAGAAAACAATGGATTGAAATATATTGAGTCAATTGTTAAACTTTTGAAAGACAGATTTAAACCGGTGAAAAATCAATAACGCACCACTAGTTTCAAAGAAGTTATTATTATTACAAAGACTTTTTTTCTGTACTAGATAGGAAGGTATTAAATCGGGAAAATATCTGCTACTTTTTTGTTTATTACAGCAATATATCAAAACGTGAGAAACAATTGTTTGGTATTTCTTTATATCATACTTCCATGTAAATTGCTTGAATCTGATTGGTCGAGAAACAATTGTTAAAAATCGCTATTACCCGCTGAATAATGAAGCCACGCCCTCCTGCATAGCAACAGTAAACGAAAATATGTCTTGAAATATAGACACAGTCAATTTTTGAATTATCGCCATTCGATTCATCGCCATTTTTGCAATACCGCCATGATTTCCCAAGAACGTTTTTCCTGCTATATAACATCCTCTTTATAACGCCAAATTCGCATACCGCCATCCGCCACCCTGTTTTCAAAACAAACGTCCATTTTTAAGTGTCAATTATCTCGATATACGGCCACAGGTGCGTGCAGTCAGTGAAGCGCGGCTAATTGGTTGACGCTATCCCTGTTGTAAAGCATGCAAAGCCAGACAAGGTATATGCAATCAAATAATTAAAAATAATTAAATTAGAATTAAATGAACAAATAATTTTGATATAAACTGTTACAATGATGTTCTGTTGTTTTGTTTAAAAAATCATTTAGCCACGGCTTCGTCACTAAAGGGGTAGTTGTGAAAGTACGCTGAATACAATATTACTTTGATGATCTCTGCCTGAAACAATGCAATTAAGATTGCCTAAAAATAATTATACGGTATAAATTGTGAACGTTTCACTAACAATGATGCCATAAACAATAGATTTATTCAAGAAACCATTTTACGTACTGTCAGCAATATATCACGGCGATCGACCCAGCATGTATTTTTTCAATGTCAGACGTGCCGATTTACAAGTACATAGATGCACATGCACTTATCTTATTATTTCATAACTACACATTTTTTTAAGTAATTGTACATAAAAAAAATACCTAAAATATTTTAAAATTTAAAAATATGTTTTACAGACTGTATATACATGTACATGCAATTATAAGAACAGAAATGTTTTATGGTATTCCTAAGAACGGTAACTCTACCTCTAGTTTCCTAGAAGATGGGAAATTCAATTCATCGCTAAATTCGTTATACTGCCATGATTTCTAAATCACAAAAGTTGGCGGTTTATCGAAAATTAACTGTATTACATTTGCTTTTATTTCTTTAATACTATATAATACATTGAACTCAAATTTACATCACTGAAACCAGAATAAAAATCTTAATATTATGTCAAAATTTCATATAAATATCATTAGAAACGGACGATTGGTGTCCTGATTTTCATAGTATCGTTGACATTGAGTTTGATGAAAATGACGTCGTCAAACGCCTAGTTGGCGCACAGAGATGTAATTAATTGTGTTGGATGTGGTTAATATTAATTGGAGACGGGAGAAAAGAGTACAGAAGTGACATTTCACACCAGATTTTAATAAAGTTATTTTTAAATTGCACGATATTCAATGAGAGTTTTTCTTCTGTACCGAAAATAGTTAATTACGGCATGCAAGAAGTAGAGTAATGTTTGATTAACGCAGACAATTTGAAAAAATATGGACCACAAACGACGTCAAACAATTTTTATTCTCTGCTGCCTACAAATTTAAGGCGATCTTGGACTAAATTTCAACTGAAATTTGAATCTGCTTAAAAAAAAAATAAGCAAAAAAAAAAAAAAAACAAACAAACGGACAGTTGTGAATTCAAATATATCCGTTAATCAAGAGTGGTCTATCACTTAAAAAAAATTTGAATGTTAATACCCGCGAGTGAAGCAGACAAAAAAATTATGACGTTATAAGGGACGTTATTTACGCTTGCTTTTGTGCGCCGGTGTACACTTATATTCTTTCTTTATTTTTTCATAATTTTCTAATAAGATGTGCTATCATCATGAAACTTGAAGTGCATTATTATAAAATGATACTCTTTGCTATGGCAATGAAAGAAATTTCATAAAGCAAAGAAAAACAAAACTGTTATACCTGTCTACGACGTTTTGGGACAACCCTCGTACTATTTGAGAACTTATCCAAAACGCACCTCTCAAAAACTCAGTGACAAAGTTAGTGTAAATTAAAAAAAAATGACATTTCCTAATGCCTAAATAAAGACAATTTTAACAAGTATATACCTATACAATCAACTCATATCAAACATTCACACCATGGCGCTTGTGACAATGCCTGCCTTCTTAAGACACAAAATGCAACGTGCCAATTGACCTGAAACGCTATGCAAGGTCACTTTTTTTCTTAAAATATGGAGGTCCGTGCTAGCTTTGCTCTTATTTTGTATTGTTTCATGGACATTGATATTGAATACTGTACGTTTCTCTTTATCCTTTCTTCAACTATATTTGCTTGACTAGTTTATGTTTTATTACTCCACATTTCAATTATTATGAATTCTTCTATTTTGAGAGACTTTTGTCTGATGTAACAGTATACGTACATCGTGTACACAAGGCTTAGTCCCCTTCTTTTGAAGAAAAGTGCTGGAAACAATTAATAAATGAGTTCTGTTTAACACCGTGACGATGCAATCTTTACAGATACCAAATATTCAATCGAATGGGATCTTTTTCTATTAAACAGTTGTCCAAAGGAACATATCCAAATCTGAGGATGCCTCCAAAAGATTGAACTGTTCGAGAGTTGACAAGTTTGAAAACAAGTATCATTGTTTACCACTGTCGGACCTATCTCAGCTTGTAAAACTTTCTTACCAAACCAGCCATTTGATTGAAAAGGGTAAAATATTTTTTGTCATGTCAATAATGCTATTTATCGGATATATTTTAAAAACAACAATCCTGAATATAGCTGGTCTGCTGTCTCCATCAGAGGATTGTTCACACATGAAAGATGATATACTTATGTATTCTGGTCAAAGTCCATTTAAACAATACAAATTTAGAGCATATTTGTAAAGAAATATGACTAACTGTAAATTCTGAAAGTGGGTAAGGCTCATTGTATAAATGGTATTTTAGAAAAAAAATCAATTCTACAAGTGGAAATCCTTTTTATACTAATAATTCCCTTTCTAAGGAAGAAATTCTTCAAAATCATGTCAGTTTCAAAACTTAGCAATAGTCATTTCTATTCAGACGTTGATACGATATATCTTGTTGAGCTTGAGATAAAAAAAAAATACCATAGAGTCTGACATATCTATTTCATGTTTGGATAATTTACTTGAAAAAGACACTAATTGTAATCTAACAACCAAGCTATATGGCAAATGGGATGATTTTATTTTTTCGATCGCCAACTTCCCTTACTTATGCAGCAATATACCTTCATCAGGTTCTTTAATATGTCAGCGCCTATCGGTTTTAAGGTCTCATTAGAAATATTCGCAATTTTGATTTTGTCAGTTGTCTGTTGAACTTTTTAACAATTGAAATGCAACGTCAAAAAAGATAACAATTGTACCTAGATTTACTTATATATGCTTATAATAAAAGATCCAATAATACGTTTGTATTGAAAAAATCTTTGAGATCCATTAGTTGATTCATTGAATGTATATTAAATTTTCAAAAAAAAATTAAGAG
Organism: Saccostrea cuccullata; assembly: GCF_032062105.1. Classification (NCBI taxonomy): domain Eukaryota; kingdom Metazoa; phylum Mollusca; class Bivalvia; order Ostreida; family Ostreidae; genus Saccostrea; species Saccostrea cuccullata. The sequence continues at coordinate 8,120 of NW_026933966.1, forward strand.
GCTTGGATCTATGCCGGGTAACGCGGAAGTTTTGTCACATGATAAAACAAAATTTAAAGTCTGTCATATTTACATGGCGGAGATGTTACAGGAAACCTTCATAAAATGTTTACTAAAAGCCATTATAGTAGTTTAATATATAGTAAAAGTCAGCTTTCTCTCACATTTTATATAAACTTTATATGTGTGCTATTAGCTGGCTAGTGCTTTCTTATGTAGAGAGTCGTTTTTTAGTTTCATTTCTTAATACAAACAAACAGTGAAATATAGGAAGCATAGAAAAAAATTGTTGAAGATTCAGGGTGGTTGAAAATGTTATAACTAGTTTCATATGCGCAGCACTGTTAAGGCCTGCTATGAGAAATCAACGGAAAATAGACGTGCAAAAAAGGGACCTTTTTAAAACTGAATTTATTTTAATTTAACTGTTTTATTATCACAGAACAAAAATACTTTTTGAAAAAACATAGTATAACCCACTCTGTACTGTAGGAAGTTTGGTCCCATCGATGGACAGTCACGTGATGAATGCATAGTTTGTGTACGGAATGTAGGTCATGAACAAATTTCAATATCGCAAGGGCATACCTTAGTTGAAATTAAAAATTCAAGCTATAAATTGTTTATGCAAACTTTGTAGTTTCTGAAAGGTGCTGCTGCTTTGAATATATTTCGCGTTTCAATAGTTAAATTTTCAGGTAAACAAGCTAATGTCGAAATATGTTTGACTTTTAAAAAATATTTTGTGTACTTAAAAAATCTATCCCTCGATTTAAAGAAAGCAGCTACACTTTTCAAGTTGAGAAAAATATCCTTTATCTATATTCAAAAAATGGTTAAGATCTATGAAGTGTATGCCATTGCGAAAGTGCGATTTTATGAGGCATCTCGATGTAAAATATACGTTACCCTAGCTGCAGATCTGTAGCTATCCGGAAAAATATATATTGATAGATCGGATAGCTACAGTGCCACCCATTGAAAAAACTGTATATTTATTGCGAATAAAAAGTGCACCCGGTTCTTGATTATTTCTTCCTAATTCTTACCTCAAGTGCAAAAGAGGGATACTTTTAAAAAAGTTTCTGTTTCCTTTATCAATTACCTTGAAGTTCGTAGTTGACAACTGAACGAAGCATATTTGACCGAATTATCTTTGAAACCAAAATGGCAGCATGTATAATCAAAATGTTTGATGATTACACTATCAGGGTCGGGAGGGCTATTAAAAATAACTATGACGAACATTTTGTTGTGGAAAAAGTCAAAGAATATGTTAGGAACACACGCTTAGTAATATAAAGAGATTTCAATTTTAGGAGCATGGAGAAATAAATGGAAAACCGAGCGCACTTTTTTGTGCGCAATAAATATACAGCTTTTTAAATTGGTGGCACTGTAGCTATTCGGTCTATCAATATTTTTCCAGATAGCTACAGATCTGCAGCTAACGTAACCTGTACATAAAAACACGATATAATTAATCAAACACATTCTCTTGACAATTAATTAATAATCTCACTATACAGAGGATATGCATTGTATTAATCGACTATTTAAAACCTGTAAATAATATTTCGTTTAATGATAAAACGCATTTTTCATTGTTAAAAAATTCCTCAATCTGCCTCTCACAGAACATAAAAAACGTCATTTTTACCAAAATGACGTCATGTTTGCAAATTCATGTCGATCAGAATTTTGTCTATAACAAGATACATTGGATTTAACTGGCAAGTTTAGTAAATGCATTGATAAATTTTATTGTTGTTTATTATGAGAATAAAATTAAAAGTTGCAAACTACTTCATTTTCAGGTTCAATGAGAAATACATAAAAGCCATATTTTTGTGTGGTGTCACAGAAAACGTTTCCCGTATAAATTAGGCCCCACCCCCTTTATCAAACCTTAACAATGCTGCGTAAAGAATTTAGTTTTAAGTACATCTTATCTTTATAAATTCTATAGGCAAAATAAGAGATAAGTGTGTTGAGTGAATCATTTTTTCTAATGCAGTCAGAGCTTAATCTAATACGTTCTATTTCCACTATTGAAGAGTTATAGTTCTTAGTGCGCTCTTTTGTGAAAAAGTCGGAGAATGTACAAATCTCGCGGGTTTTCTGGGACAAACGTAACATAAACATGTAAACAACATGTTGAATGTCAATGAACAGATGCTTAGAAAATGCATATGAAATATTTTAGTGTTGTGGGCTTTATTTAAAACAAGAGTAAAGATGACAAGGAAATTAATTTGCATTTATTGGTGATCGTATGTATCTATTTATCGAAATGGTACATTTAAAGACAATATATATACCTCGGAAATGTCGTATTTTTTTTATTAATGACGATAAAGTAACGGTTTTTGCTATCTTTCATATGTCTTTTAGTTCTTCTATTCTTTGGTTAGAATGACAAATGCACTAAACATCTAAAATTGGATTGAAACTGGCATGTTTTGTATTATTCGCAAAGCCATGCTGTCCCAGTCAGACGACCAAACGCGCCCTAATTCTGAAGAGTTCACTAATGGAAATATAACGTATTATTACATATTTTCATTTGTTATCCATTTTCATGTGTAAACTTCATCTGTTCCATATTTTGATATCATCTCTACATTTAAAAATGAGATGTTTTGAACATGTGTTCACGTGGTATAATTTGCAATGAAAACTCATTTCTTTTTTTCCAATTACTGGGATAGAAATTATTACAAAAAATTTTGTAAGTTTTATAGTTTTAAAAAGATTTATAGTTGAATTTTGCAAGTTGTTTATCGGGTATGTCATATAATTTACATTGATATATATTTTTTAATTCTGAGGGTTCAACAATAAATTCTTTGCTTTTGCTTAAAACTGTTTGATAACATGGTTTACACAATTTTCTGTGTACAAGATTGTCATAGAAAATGTTACCTCTTTCATCTATAACATAAGCATATCCAAAGTAGAAGAGAAAAAAATTCTGTCTCGTATGCTAACAAACTTAAAATTTGAAAAGCATACTTTAGAAATAACGTTTTGAAAACAGACGTAAGAATCTAAAATTCCCACAACCAGTTTGACTTGATTTTTTTATATAATAGGAAAAAATCTAACAATGATTTGAAATTACCATCATTGTCAAATAACTCTTTAACATGTAAATTCCCATTGGCTATCCATTTTTTTAAAACAAAAATGTATTTCCTCTGTAAACAAAGTTACTATTGTTCTATATCGGCTGTTGAAGAAGATAATCGGAAGACATTTTGTTCAAAAC
>NW_026933967.1:0-11311 GCF_032062105.1 Saccostrea cuccullata
AAGCACCTGTTGGCGCGTCCTTCGCAACGGCGTTCTTGTACACCGGAAATGGATCCCGCGTGATACATCACATGACTTACCTGACGTCAGTGACTGATCTGCCATCATGTTCATGTTGACAAATCTGAAAAGAAAACAATGAAATTCGGGGTGAACACGAACGTTTGAGAACCTAAGAAAGAGAAAAAGGCAGGTAAAACACAAGAAGAGCATTTAACGTAAATTATGCAGTACATTTTTGGTTAGTTATTGTTATAGTATCAAGATAATTTCTCACTCAAATGGACACGGATATTCTTGCTGATCTCATTGAAATAATATTTCAATATTGGAATCTATTTGTCATGCAGTTCGCTTGTAATAGATATACACCAGCGTATAAAATTATTACCTATATCACATTATGTTAAACAAACATGCAATGCTATGTATTATCATGCATCATGTTCCTTGCTTGAAATTTAATATAGCCCACGTATATGAAATTGAAACGTTTATGTTGTTGTAGCAAATTTCTCACAAAATCAGTTATCCATCCACTTCTTCAGTGAGACGCTTTGCCTGTTTTAGGAGTTATAATAATCAGTGTTCGAAATAACTATGGTCTGAACCACCCAATACACCCCAATTTTGCAATCGATCAGATTACCGGCCAGCTTAGCTTGTAAAATTTTTTGATAATAAAAATTCATTTATTTCAGAGTTGTGGAAAACTGTCAGTCATGCTGGCAAAACTGACAAAAAATTCGCATGACCGGTAAAAATGCTATCAATGTTGGTCCAAATGACCGGCCCCTTTTTTTGGTTAAAGTTTTTTTGTTTTTCCATTTATCATCTGTGCATTTCCCGTCTTCATTATCGTACCTTATATGCGATTGCGTAATACCTTTTCTTTAAACGAAATCGAGGCTGTAAATGAAAGCAAAACTAGCATGGTTCTCGTGACCTATTAAATTTACAATTTGGGCAGAATGGGGTAGAAATACGTATCAAAGAAAAAAATAAAGTTTAGAGGAGCTAAATATGAAAAATTCTAACAGAAAGAATTCAAGCACAGGTGGGGAAAGCAGTAAATCTAGTACTCCAGACTGTTCCGGATTTTCGTTTTTTTTACCAATTGTGTTGATATCTTTATTATCGATGCAAAGAATTTTTGCAATTTCTAGACCCATTTTCAAGGTTTATATAATTCCCAAATCCATAAATGTTTTTAAAAAAATTACACTCACTCTGCTGAATTAGCATTGTGACCTGCCCAAAAGCGTTGGTATCTAGTATTGTTATTAACGCAAAATCAAAAGAAAAAAGAAGAGGACTTGCAAATGGAGACTGAATTTTGTATCATTATTAACATGATTTATTAAAAAGATGTGCTATAAAGTGAATAAATATTGATTTTTTTTTTCATTTTGCTACTTACTATTTCGGACCGACAAAAATCACTTTGGACCGTTTCGGACCGACAAAAATCACTTTGGACCGGCTCATTTTGTTTTCTTGCCGGTCCAAATGACCGGCTATCTGAGAAAGTTTTCCACAACTCTGTTATTTAATATGTCTCTTTTAAATCAACTAAAAGTATAAGTAACAAAGTTTAACAAACCAAGATGGCAAGAGGAAGGATTCATCAGTCCATAGATTCAGGATTCTGGTTCCAGTCACATAACTATAAACTTGAAACAAATTTTATTTCCAAGGCTATTAGATCTTTGTCAGGGCTGAAAACATAGTACAATTCTCAGTTAATCTTGGACTTTCAGTAAGGTGTGGCATTCTTGACATGCATAATTAGTGTCTGAAATTTACACAGCTTTCATTCACTGTTGAAATATATACATGGGATGAGGATGTCAGTGAGTGTTGCAATTATCCACTACAGCATCTCATAAGACAAAGAGGTGGAGCTTACGACATCTCATGGTTGTCAGCAACAATTGAAAGTTCCTGATGATATTAATTTCTCAGAACCAATGAGAATCTATTTGCCATTTGACAGATGTTTATTGTGTAGCGCTGAGGATGCCAGGGCTTACTGAAAGTTCAAGGTTAACTTAGAATTGTACTAAACTAGCAGTCATCCTTGCACATTTGGGATGGATGATCAGTAAATCTATGATCGGTTAGAATGATTGATACCCCCATATAAATTCAACTAAAGGTTAGAAGGTAAAAGCACAGAAGTTTAAGAGAAACAAGCTACTTCAAAAAATTGTGGCCCCCTCTTTCGGTGTCTTAGTAGGTTATGATGAAGATGCCATTATTTATGGCATATTGTTTCAAATATGAATACTCCATCACATGTCATTCAAAAGTAATCCCTAAAGTTAATATTTTTGAAAATTGGGTCAAACATGAAGGTGAAGGGGACAAAAATCATAGCGTCCTTGTAAACATCTTGTCACAGGTAAGGCACATGTCAAATATGAAAGCAATATCCCTTCTCAATCAAAAGTTAAAAGGAAAAAAAAAACATTTTTGAAATGTTTGTTAACCTTTATGGTCAAGGACACAGGGGAAAGAATTAGAATATATTTAGAAAAGTCTTTTCACAGATAATATGCAGTTGTAATATGAAAACCATATGTTTTCTCTTTCAAAAGTTATGACCAATTTAAAGTACCAGTAATATTAAATTTTGTAAAAAGTACCCCGGTAGGTCAAACTTCAAGGTCAAAGGGTCAGAAATCATGACATATTTGGAAAGGTCTTGTCACAGGTAATTTACATGTAAAACTTGAAGTTTATTCTCATTCAAAAATTATGACCAAGGTTAAAGTTTTTGTGACAGACGAACAGACTAATACAGATGGACAGTGGAATGAGATTTAATTTCCTTTTGCTTTTGCAAAGCAAGCTCTTGACTACTAACTGCAGAAAGCAAACAGTATACTAGAACATGTAACTTTGTATTGACCATAGGGAAAGTAAGGTCATGCAATACCCATTTTTCATTGATGCTGCATTTTTGCATTCTTCCAATAATTTTAAATACTGGGTACATTTATGCTAAAATATTAAAGACAGCTTCTCTCCCTGTGCATTCAGTGTAATTTTATAATGCCCACAGTACAATTTAACAGCCTATGTTAACTGTCAGCTGTGAGGAGTGACAATAAATTACCCTACACTTGATTAATTTTGATTAATTACTCTCACTGTAGTCTTTGTCCTATCATGTTGATGTAAAAGTACCAGTTTACTGGTAAAGCTTATACACTGTAGACACAACTTGCTCAGCTATCATATCTAAGGAATGTGAGAGAAGTTTTTTTTCTCTTCTGTGGATATATGCTACTAAATTAAAAAAAATATTTGACACATAATATTAAGGTTTGTACTGATTTTACTACATGTAGATGTTCTATCTTGATATAGGGGGAGACAGGAAGAAGAAGAAGAAGAGATGTCTCAGAAGTCCAAGTTACTTAAAGTTGTTCTTCTCGGGGATGGAGGTGTTGGAAAAAGCTCTTTAATGAACCGATTTGTCAGTAACAAGTTTGATGCCCAGTCATTTCACACCATTGGTGTGGAGTTCTTGAACAAAGATGTCAGCTTTGAGGGAGAGAATTACACCATGCAGATATGGGACACTGCAGGCCAGGAACGCTTTAAGAGTTTACGGACACCGTTTTATCGCGGAGCTGATTGTTGTTTGTTGACTTTCGCTGTTGATGATATTCAGAGTTTTAAAAATCTGGCAATGTGGAAAAAAGAATTCTTGTACTATGCTGACATTCAAGACGGTAACAATTTTCCTTTTGTGATACTAGGAAACAAAATAGATGTGGAAAATCGAATGGTTTCCAATGAAATGGCTCAAGAGTGGTGTCAAGCCAATGGACAAGCTCCCTATTTTGAAACCAGCGCTAAAGATTCCACGAATGTTGACGAAGCATTTAAAGCAGCGATCAAACGCTTACGGGACCTAGAGGATGTGATAGAGATCAAAACCCAGCATGGAAACACGGTAGACCTGAAGAGAAAGGCCAAGTCACAGAGCTCAGGGTGCTGTGGCAACTAATGAGATTGTTTTAGCCTATTACTTAGCAAATTTTACTTTCATTTCAATATTTTGGCATTCAATGCATCTTTTCTGCTAATATTCTGTATATTTTGTAACTAGCATTCAGACTCTTTGAAAGTGAAATTATCATGTGACCAAGGTAAAAGTTTCTGTGACAGACATACGGACGGACAGAGTTATGAGAATCAATGTCCTCTCACATTCGTGAAAGGGAGGAAAGTTTTATCATGTGAATTAAAATAATAGAGGGAGGAAGCATGTGCAATAAAAGCCAATACATGGTGTTCATGCTGATTGGTAGGGATGCTGTGTCTTAATTAAAAAGAAAAACGTCAGGTGACATTGTGTATATTGGTAGCATAAAAATGTAAACAGTAATTTTTTTGTGTTTGGAGTATATAATCATGTTGAAATCGAAAGAGTTGTGACTGAAAACATTTGTTTAAATTATTGGTCAAATCATTCAATTTTGATGTGTTTTGATACTTTATGAAAACAATAAAGGATACATATGTTTTTAAACTGTTGATTTATTTCTAAAACGAGATGTGTGTAAAACACTTTTGCCCCCTCCCAATTAATTGAAACTTCTGTAAGTCCAACGGGGCACATATCTGACTAAAAGGCTTGATCGTACCCAAAACAGAGCTTGACCTCGATATTCATATGATAAATCTTTATACAAAATTTCATTTCAATATGTTCAACCTCTGTGAAGAAAATGAATGGAAACTGCAAATAACTGGAATTTTTAAAAGTCCAAGGGGCATAACTCTGACAAAAAGGGCTCGATCGTACCCAAAACAGAACTTGACCTCGATATTCATATCATAAATCTCTATACATTTCATTTCAATATGTGCAACCTCTTAGAAAATAATGAACGGAAACTGCAAATTACTGGAATTTTTTCTAAGTTCAAGGGGCATAACTCTGTCAAAAAGGCTCGATGGTACCCAAAACAAAACTTGAGCTAGATATTCATATGATAAATTTGTATGCCGAATTTCATTTCAATATGTGCAACCTCTGCAAAGAAAATGAACGGAAACTGCACACAATTAGAATTTTTCAAAGTCCAAGGGGCATTACTCTGTCAAAAAAGGTGTTATCGTATCTTAAACAAAACGGCATAGATAATCTTGTGATAAATCTGTATACCAAATTTCAACGGAAACTGATGGTGGACCGACAGACAGGAACAAAGCAATATGCCCTCACTTCTTCGAAGGGGGGTATAATTAGTAGTACATTAAAACTTGGTTAGAATGAAGTCTCTGGGACCAGTAAAATTACTCCACTATATCCTTGATTCGTAATATCTGTATATTTGTTAGATCCTCCTTCTTTTGTTTGTAAATCTTTTTTGCTCCTCCGGGGACCCAAATGAGACTTATAAAATTCGGAATATCTGTGTTCAAAAAGAGTTTTACTGTATATATACATTTGAATTTTCATTGAGTTTGCTTAATTCTGATGTTAAACAACCCAGAAAGATATAACTATACTTGAACTTCAGTTTTTCAAACACTGATATTTCGTATATACCACGAATGTTGGAGTGATTCAAAAGTCCAAATCATTTTTTCTTCAAGTACAAATCAACAAAATATTAATTACATTGGTTACTTTCATGAAATACTCAAAATGGTTACTTTCATGAAATACTCAATTTTGCAAGACGAAACCTCATAATCATACACTTTGTTTACTGGCTGAATACCCCAAAAGGGATTTTTGAAAGAGATAATACATTTTTCAATATCCCCTCTCTAACACCAAAACCCTTTACCAAGGGGCCACTAAATTCACAATTTTGGAGAAGATACTCTTTCTCATTATAACTATAAGTAAGTCTGTTTGCCTAAAAAACCAGGAGCAGAAAAGAAGTTAAAGAAGGATAACGAGATAACGAAAACAGCATTCAATATCAAAGTCCATAAAACAATACAAAATAGGAGCAGAGCAAACACGGACCTCCGAAACATCAGAGGTGGGATCAGGTGCCATGGAGGAGTGAGCATCCCCTGCTGAACGGTCACACCCGCCGTGTGCTCATTGTCATGATCATTGTCATGATCGTGAAATAACGGAAAAATCCGTCGTCAATTCAGTGTATAAATAATGGACTAATAAGGTATGAAAAACGTCAGTCAGCATTTGACTCAATGAAAATTGTATTTGCTGATAACGTCATTGTATCGACCATAGAACTTACGAAATGATGACATTAAACGAGACCGTTGATATTCTTGTTTCATCAACTTGATTGTCAATAACCTACCTCGTTTTTAAAATTGTTCATACGTAGAACATGCTCTTGCGTATCGAATCAACTGAGATATATACACTCCGTATGCAGGTGATGAAGGTATATTACTGCAAAAGTAAGGGAAGTTGACGATAGAAAAGTAAAAGTCGTCACGTTTATCATATAACTTGGTTGTTAGGTTACCATTAACGTCTTTTTCAAGTAAAATATCCAAGTATGAAACAGATGTGTCAGACTCTGTGGTATCTTTTATTTCAAGCTCTGCTGGATATATCGTATAGACGTAGGAATGGAAATTACCATTGTTAATTGACAATACGTCGTCGATATATCTGAAGGTCGAGTTGAAGGCCACAGCAAGTGCTTTCTTCTTTTCACGCATAAGATTTTGCATAAATTCTGCTTCCTATGAATACAAAAATATGTCTGCTAATAACGGAGCGCAATTGGTTCCCATGGGAATTCCAATAGCTTGTTGGAAGACCTGGTCTCCAAAACCATATAGATATTGTCAATGAGAAACTCAACCATCTTTTTGATGTCAACTTCAGAATACTTGTGTGTACAATTAGAATGTGTTTTAACAAAATAATTTTGCAAATGACCAATGACCAGGTAAGTAAATTTACGAGTTCCATTTTTATTGAAGAAACAGCTGTCAATGATATCAAAAGGCCTGGACTTTAATTTATCGTGGGGAATGGTTGTGTATAAAGTTGAAAAGTCGTAAGTTTTTAAGCTGTTGATTTTGGTAAAATCTTGTGATTTCAAATTGTCCAAAAGTTCTTTGGAGTTTTTTAGTATCCACATCTGATTCACATCACACCACTTCTTGAATATATAGTTGCACGGTACTCTTGAAGATTTTTTTTCACTACTGTCAATATCTTAGTGAGGAGTAACGAAAGAGGCTTGGTTGAACATTTACTGGAACCTGCAATGTATCTTTGAAAGGAATACTGCATTTTCACAATAACAGAGCCCTGCCCTTAAAAAATTATACCGGAACTCACGATTCAGTGGTTCCAGAGAACAAACTGAAAATGTTCAAATGTTATTCCAAGATGGATGACGCGTGACGACGGACGAAAACAGCTAAAAAGACTTATTATGTAGCAATATACCTTATTCCCTGTATATAGGGTTTATGTCTCCCAGCTGATTTGATACACAGGAGCATGCTTTACATGCTAACAGTATCTAAAACGAGGCAAGCTATTGACAGGTCTATGAAACATTAAGAATACTAAGTAAAGTCATCATTTCACAAGTTCTATGGCGACGACTTTGTCAGCAAATACAATCGACCAAGAATAAGTTGGAGCCTTTTTTATATCTATTAAGCCATGATCGACGAATTGTTTACATACTGAATTGTCTACGGCTTTTTCCGTTTTCCCGAATACGAGACAGCAGCATACGGAGGGTGTGACCGATATCGACAGGGATGCTTACTTCTCCTTAGCCATGATCCTCCTTTTCATAAACAACAAGATGCTCCTTGGGGATTTTTTTTTTTGCAAATACGAGCACATAAAGTCTACATACAGTACTATGAAGATATACAAACTGTCACCAACAGAAGCTATGGAAAGGAACTATTTTATTGTCTGTTGCAAAATGGAGCTTATAGTCTCATATTACCTATTTTTTCTTACTTCGAAATACTAACATCGCAATGTAACTGTCATGAAGACATGTAATAGAAAGAGAGTATAAGCAAACAGCACCATCATGAATTTGATAAAATTCTTGTGTAGGGAAAGGTATGTCCTTGCATTCTTAGAAAAGCCTTTCTGCTCAGAATATGTGGTATACTGGATTTGAAGCACACGCCAATTCTGTAATTTCCTGTAGACCCGATCCGTAAGTATTTGAACAATAACTCTGAGATACTGAAACTCATACACATTGAAATTTCTCCCAGTCTCAATTAATTTGTGAAGATTTCCACCAGAGGGACTAGTAAAATCATGGCATTGCAGTTGTTCTATGTTAGTGCTTTTGGATGCATAAAAGAAGCAAACAATAATGGCAAGAAGATAACAGAAATATTTTCTGGAAATTCCCCTTTGTATCCAATCTTACTTAATCCGGAACACCATGAAGCAAAAGACTTGAAAGCTCAAATCCCATGAGCAAAGTACTTGTATGCACTTTAAAGAAGCATCCGTAAGATTACTTTTGCTTTCAATGCAAGAATTTAATCAAGAAATGACTAAGAGCAGACTCAAACGAAACAGCAGCTTATTTTATGATACACCACAATTTTATGATACAGGTCCGTGTAACACTTAACATTCAAATTTCTAAAAGATTTTGAGTTTTAGAATGTTAATATATTAGATCAAAATTCTATATTAATAACCGGAGACTCATTTGGTATATTGAAATTTAATATTTTAGTTAAAAATCTAAATGTTCTTAATTCCAAACAGGTTTTGAAATGTTAATAATTTCGATTTTTACCTTAAATGTTCACAATGCAGATTTCCAAAAACGATTTTTTGTAATTTAAACGTTTGGGTGTCTAATCTACCGTTTGTATAAAAAGTTTACACTTAACAATCTAAAGTTCGGTAATATTTTTCGTCCGTTTATTTTTTGAAATTAGCTTCAAGCTTCTAAAATCCAACTTTGAAACGTTTTAGATTATTAGAAATTTGGAATTTTGATTCAAATGTTCTACTTTAAAATAACCTAAACACTTTGAGTTTTTAGAATTTTACTTTAAATATCCAAAATATATACCAGGTTTGGAATTTGATATTTTTTATACTTGAAAAGTTGAGTGTTTGAATCAAAATTCTAAATTTCTAACAATCTAAAAGTTTGAAAGTTGGAAGTTTGAAGTAAATTCTGAATAATCAAAAGACGAAGAATGTTATTGAATTTTAGATTGTTAAGCGTAAACTTTCTGAAGAAACTGTAGATCAAAAAGTCAAAAGTTTAAAATACAAAATTTGTTTTTGGAAATTTGAATTTTAAATATTTAAGGTAAAAATCTAAAATATTAAAATTCTAAAACGTGTTTGGAAATTTGAAAATTTAGATTTTTGAACTAAAACATAAAATTTCAATATACCAAATCAATCTGAGTTTTTGAAATTTAGAAATTTGAACTAAAATATTAACATTCTAAAACTGTAAATTATTTTTAAAATTCGGACCGATACACCACAAGAGCAACATGTAAGTCATTAGATTATTTGACTTTAATGTGCATTTTTCATTTCTGTCAGTAAAAGTAAGGTTAATACTAGTCATAAGGAACCAAAGACCGAACACACCAAATTCTCCGTGAAGAATGCAGCAAATTTTCTTCTCAGTCTACAATATACAATGTCTTTCATCCCAAGTATGGTTCCTAGACCATGAAATATCCTCTTCTTCCAAGAAATAAAAGTTCATTAAAGAAGGATAGGGAGATAACAAACAGTATTCAATATCAAAGTCCATAAAACAATACAAAATAGGAGCAGAGCAAACACGGACCTCCGAAACATCAGAGGTGGGATCAGGTGCCATGGAGGAGTGAACATCCCCTGCTGACCGGTCAAACTTGCAGTGTGCTCCTTGTCATGATCGGGAAATAACGGAAAAATCCGTCGTTAATTCAGTGTATAAATAATGGACTTACAATTAGTATGAAAAACGTCAGTCAGCATTTGACTCAATGATAAATTGTATTTGTTTACAAGGTCACTGTATCGACCATAGAACTTACGAAATGATGACTTTAAACGAGACTGCTGATATTCTTGATATTCTAAAAAATTAACTTGAACTTGTTTCATCAACTTGCTTGTCAATAATTTACCTCGTTTTAGAAATTGTTCATACGTAGAACATGCTCTTGCGTATCGAATCAACTGAGATATATATACTCCGTATGCAGGTGATGAAGGTATATAAAATTAATTTAGGAACTAAGCAAATGTCTAAGAAATAAACAACATCAAAAAGTTTACTAAAAAAGAACTTGGTACGTACCGAAGGGATTATTAGTAGATGTGAATTACCCTCTAACTATATTTTCAATCAAACTTTTTATCATATTTATTTACATATTTATTACTCATGTTCAGGCGAACTTATTACGAACTCATGGAATATGGATATAGCTAACAGTAAACAAACTCAAAAGTCCATTGAAACAATACAAATCGGGAGCAGATCAGGTACGGACCTCTAAAAAGAGCAAAGGTGGAATCAGGTGCCTTAGAGGAGATATTATCTCCTGTTGAGTGTTGACTGGTACCATCCGCCGTGTGCTTCTTGTCATGATCGGAGAAACGGTAAATCTGTATACAATCACTTGTGTAAATAATGGCCTTACTATAAATATGAGAAACGTCAGTCAACATAACTTTGATGACTGGTCGACAGTGGATGTTTACTTTATCATGGCATCTGAACCCACCTTTGCTGTTTTTAGAGATCCATAATGAATTGCTATGTCCCGATTTGTATTTGCTGACTATAGGTCTCTGTATCGAGACTGTTGATATCCTTATTTCATCAACTTGTTCAGCAAAAGGCAGAAGTTCATAACACAAAAGACAGATAAGAAGTTAGAAATATAATTATAGCGTCATTAAATATTTATACACATCTATTTTTACTGTAAATTTTATTTTTCTAAACATTTAGAGTCAGAAACAATTGAATACCAAAAGTTTTGCCTGAAATTGGCCATTCAGCATCCATGATTCAGTTATTCAAACTTTTTTATAAGAGAACACCCAAAACAAACAAGCATTTTTAATAGCAAGGTTTTTTAAAATCATTTATTTCTGCGTTGTAGTTAATTAAAAAAAAATGTGAAAGATGATTAAAACTCTTAATTTATTGAAATTCATAATCATTGATGATATGAACTTTAAAATATTCATGTAAATTAAAAAAAAAAAAAAAAAAAAAAAAATAAAAAGTGAATGATACATTTAACTGGGGCGCTAGATCAATATTTATATCAGTGTATTATAACGATCTCCAATTATATCCAGCATCAA
>NW_026933968.1:0-11390 GCF_032062105.1 Saccostrea cuccullata
TTAAATGAAACAAGATAAAAATTATAATCAAGGTCATACCAGACATTCCAGAGTTGAAAGACACGTAATTATGGATTGTGAAAAGTAAACTAATGGAACGAAGCATTTTATTAAAGGAATTGCAGAATACAAGTTGAAGGTAAGAAAAATAACAAATCTTTATTTGAATCCAGAATCGTTGCAATCATATTTCTTTTTCAACAACATTTGTAATAATTGTTTATGAACGGTTTAACATAGATTGCTACTTGCAATCCCTGTAGAATGCTATACACTTTTAGTTACCAAAAATATTCATGAGATATTTGATAAGATTGAAGTGCAAAAGTCGAGCGTTTTAAGAGGGCTTCAGTTCAATAGGCAAGTAGGAAAAAACATTTGGAGAAGGATACAATATTTATTATTACAATATGAAAGATATTTTCTAATTTCACCTCACACGAAAAGGTGAAAGCATTAAACTTCAGACAACTGAAATGAAAACAATACCACGCAGTCCCTTGCTCGAATCGAAAACAAGGGGCCAAGGGGCCACATCCCACCTGAGCAACTAGCTAGGTGAAAGCAAAAATCAATTTTTTCATTTTTTTGACATAAAAAGTGGGTTGGAATGTTTTAAAAACATGTAGATTACTTTTGAATTAATATGACACATAATAGCTTTGTTGTTTATTGTTATGATCCACTTGATTGCTTTTAAATTGATAAAATATGAGACAAAACTTCTGGCAAGTCTTTACTTCATAAACCGTGCATCGAAACCTTGTCACTGCGCATTAGAATACACAGTAGGAACTATACGCATTTTGAATACTTTATGAGCCCCGTGGGGATCCGGGTGTACAAAGTCCTCAGTACCCCCTTTGCTTGTCGTAAAAGGCGACTAAATGGGGCGGATATATTTTTAATCAATTATAAACCGTAGGCCCCGTGTCACAGCAGGTGTGGCATTTTTATTTATTTATTTTTGCTCAAAGGCCGTAAGTGCCGAGCATAGGCCTAAATTTGCAGCCCTTCACCGGCAATGGTGACGGCTCCATATCAGTGAAATATTCTGGAGAGGGACGTTAAACAGTATACAATCAATCAATCAATCAATACTTTTTGAACACCAAAATGTACTTTGTTTGACACAATTTAATTTTTAAAAAGTAACCCTGTTGAATTAACGCAAAAATACAACAAATGTGCATTTAAAATTAATTAATCACTTTTTTCCTCGCAATGTTCATTTGCGTTATTTAACTTTACGACGTCACAAACGTCACAAACGGCTCTTACGTCTACAAAGCACCAGTTTTGAAGCACGCTAAATTCACATCAAAGATTACTGAAATAAACAATTATGAAGATGAAAAATTAAAGAATGTAAATATAATTTGAATTCATATTTGGGATGATCCTGTAACACACCTGGCCGTGCCGACAAATTATCATACCGCGCGTTATTCAATTTGTCGGAACGGCCAGGTGTGTTATAGGACCGAAGACATCCCAAAATATGGATTCAGTGCTTAATTAGCTTCTGCAAAGGAATTTCCATGATATACGTTTTTATTATATACCTAATGTGTATCACCCAATTTTACTGTAGATTTAACGCAATCACGTGACGTCGTGATCCGATTTTCCGGATCACCAACATGTTGTTTTCTGAATCCATATCACCACTCTCTGAAACTGATGACGTAGTACGCAGAAATATGACGTTATTTTTCTCGCGCGTTAAAAAGTCCCTTGTAATTATGCGTTGTTTTATGGATAAATGTTATGCAATTGATCTATAAAGTTTTCTTTTGCTATATTTTGCTAGTTATGAGGGGGTATATAATAAATTTATCATTATAACAGTAACTTGATCCGAATTGTCGTATCAAGTCGAGTTGACAGGCGCGGATCATCATATCAAATTTGACACTTCGCGTCTCGTTTGATCTGATGATCCGCGCCTGTCAACGAGACGTGATACGACCCTTCGGATCAAGTTACTGTTATAATAATATATATTTATTATATACCTAATGTGTATCACTCAATTTTCCTGTTGATTTTACGCAATCACCTGACGTCGTGATCTGACTTTCCGGATCACCACACTGTGGTTTTCTGAATCCATATCACCACTCTCTGAAACTGATGACGTAGTATGCAGAAACATGACGTTATTTTTCTTGTGCATTAAAAACTCCCTTGTTATTATGCTTTGTTTTATAGATAAATGTTATACAATTGATCTGTCAAGTTTTCTTTTTGCTATGTTTTGCAAGTTATGAGGGGGTATATAATAAATTTATCATTATAACAGTAACTTAATCCGAAGAGCCGTATCACGTTTCGTTAACAGGCGCGGATCACCAGATCAAACTCGACGCTTCGCGTCTCGTTAGATCTGATGATCCACGCTTGTCAACTCCACGTGATACAACCCTTCGGATCAAGTTACTGTTTTATATATATATATATATATATATATATATATATATATATATATATATATATATATATATATATATATATATATATATATATATATATAAGCGTTCTTTTCTCGAAGAGGACTGAGTCAACCATTTTTTGTCACAAGTGATCTATATAATGACGTCATTTTCAGATTGTGACGTCACCAACATGGGGTAAAACGTTTCTATACATGATATTTATAGAACATGTGTATGACTCTATGTGTGCCATATTTCATTCCGATCTGAATTGCGGTTAAGTAAATATATAGAGGTAGTTCGCGAACTTTTTGATCACCCCTCGTATTGTGTTTTATTTCCCAAACCAATATCAAATTTGGATTTTTTTATCTGTCAGTTCATTCGAAACGGAAGAGCATGTTCTACGTATGGACAATTTTTTGAACGAGGTAAGTTATTGGCAAACAAGCTGATGAAGCAAGAATATCAGCAGTCTCGTTTAAAGTAATCTTTTTGTAAGTTTTATCATTGAAACAATTACCTTGTCAGCAAATACAGTTTATACGAGGTTTGATCCAAAATTAATTTCATTTTGCTACTAGTCGACGAACAACAACATAATTATATATGATGATAGCTATATTTCTTTCAAATCAGACCTAAAAAATTTAATTCAAAATAAATAAAACTTTTATAATATAGAATTATATACAGTGTGCGAATTTGGTAGTCGCCGCATCTAAATAACGTCATGTTATGGATACGCGCCGTCATACTTAAAAACGTTTTCAAATAAAAATATTTTAGATTCTCGAATATGTTCACAAATTTCTGTGCTTAAATGAATTCTTAGTAGCCATTGTACATTCACTCTTCACAAAACAAAGTCCTTTGTGAAAATTCCTTGAACAGTATAAAAAGACATTGTTCATATCCATCTACATAACAGATACACGAATTTCTTTTGACAACAACAGACACCATTGTAAACGTTTCCTTCCAAACTCTCCTGCTTTCTAATAATAATTCAATGACCTATCACACTCCCTTAAATCGCTGAAATCATCACTTTACAAGACTCTTCTTTACTTTTTTTTTATCATTGTGAGTCTTCAGTGTTACTGTCTATCCGGGTAATTTCCCCATTTTGAATTAAACATGCTAAATGCATAACTGCTCGTTACCCCCCCCCCCCCCCAATTTTGACACTTCCTTTGTGATCTATGTGGTCTAAATAAGTTTTCATTCTTAAGTCAAATGTATTTTAAGCTGCACAGGTTTGATACGTTTTTCTGATTTGATAATTTTTTGATGACGTTCGTGATTTATTGAAGAATAATGTCCGCGGCCTTTTTGATCTCGGCATAATCATAGTAGAATAAGGAGCACACGGCAGGTTTGACCGGTTTGTAGGGGATGTTCACTCCTCCATGGCTTATGATTCTACCTCTAATGTCTTGAAGGGCCGTGCTCTGCTCCTATTTTGTATTATACCTTCAAACTTTGTTCCTATACAAATCTAAACGAAAATTAAGTCTCAAATTTCTAATGTGTTACTGATCAGGCTTAAAAAAAAAGATATTTGCCTGCTGACTGCATGAGATGTTGGACCGGTTGTCACGTCACATAATGGACATAGATTAATGTCATTTGCATTCGTTGGTTTTCAATATTGACGGTACCGAGATTACAACACCGAAACCAGTACAAGATACATGTATGTTCAATAAAAAAAATAATAATGAAACAAAAGGTATGACGAGATATTCATTGACTGTGTTCTCGGGATAAATGCGTTTTGTCGACCTTCGAACCAAACCGTCTTCCTTCAATCTAACAGCCTCATGCAAACAGTTTGGTTCTTGGATCCGACAAAACACATGTTGCCCAAGAACCAAGTCAGTACACGTTATTGGTTAATGGACTTCTAAGCTTGAAACCCGTTTCTTTATATTTCATTGACAAAACACATCGCCGATAAATATGAATATAGAACTGATAGCCACTGCTAGTGTTTTTCCCTTCTCATGTAGGTTTTTTAACAAATTCTTGGTCGCGCGCGTGGCAAAGTGGTTAGAGCATATGCTACAGACCGATTATTTAAACTAATAGTCCGCCGAAACATGGCTGAAAAAACGGCGTTAAACAATTTGAAGGATATGGAGATAACGAACATTATTCAATATCAAAGTCCATAAAACAATACAAAACTCGAGCAGAGCAAACACGGACCTCTAAAACATCATAGGTGGGATCAGGTGGCATGGAGAAGGTAGTATCCCCTGCTGACTGGTCACACCCGCCTTGTGCTCCTTGTCATGATCGGGAAATAACGAAAAAATTCGTCGTCAATAAATAAATTATATGCTCTAAGATTCGAGAAGTACTTGGATGTTGATCCTCACGTCGCGTTAAACAATATACAATCAATCAATCAATCACTTGGCAAGATCGAATTCCACTGTGGGACGTATAGACCGGTCCTTCGGATGAGACCATATAAACCGAAGTCCCGTGTCGCAGTAGATGCTGGCACGAAAAGGATCCCTCACTTCCCACTGCCCCTGAGTGCCAAGCATAGGATAAAATTTGCAGCTCTCCACCGGCAAGTGGTGGCGTCTCCATATGATTGAAAATTCTCGAGAGGGACGTTGAACAACATACAATCAATTAATCGAATTCATTTTTCTATAAGAATATAAAAGTAAGATGATGATAATAATAATAATAATAATAATAATAACTAGTGCTAATTGTAACGGGAACCGTTACAGATGTTCCCCAAACGCTCCCCTACTCCCTTTTGGTGCCATATTCCCTGTAAGCCTTATTAAATAAGACATCTTTGCATTTTTGACTTTACCAACGTTTTCCCAAAAGGATACCAATTATATTCAAATTTTAACATTGCACGCGTGCCCATGTGAATGCACGTGCATAATGATCACATAACATTGTCTACACTTTCTATATATTAGAATATACTTTATATGAAAGCATTTAGTCCAAAAGTATTAAAAATCACTCATTCAAGTGTATTTTCAATTTCACTCGTTCCAAATGCACGCACGTGCGTGCACGTGCATGATGACCATACATTCTTGTAGGAGGCACATATCTACCTATGTTCTAAATCCCATCCTGTTTGGTTGAAAACCAAGGGAATTATAGCCATTTCAAGTTTCAGCCAATCAGATTGCAGCACACGTGCATCCACGTGATTTCAAATTTTTTTTTCTAAATCATATTGTAGAATATCCTAATGCATAACTATGTTTTAAATTTCAAAGCATTTCGTCAAAAAACAAAGGAGATATAGCCATTTAAAGTTTCAGCCAATCAGATTGCAGCACACGTGGATGCACGTGATTTCTTTTAATTTTTTGTATATCATATTGCAGGATATCCTAATGCATGACTATGTTTCAAATTTCAAAGCATTTCGTCAAAAAATAAAGGAGATATAGCCATTTAAAGTTTCAGCCAATCAGATTGCAGCGCACGTGCATGCGCGTGATTTCATGAAATTTTTTCTATATTATATTGTAGAATATCCTAATTCATGACAATGTTAAAAATTTCGAAGCATTTCGTCGGAAAACAAAAGAGATATTGAGATTTTTGTTTCAGCCAATGAGAGCAAGGCGCACGTGCATGCGCGTGAGTTCATGCTAATTTGACAGTTTCATATTATTAACACTTTTAATATATCCTTATGTAATGAGTTTCAAAGCATTTCATCAAAAAATGTAAAAGTTATAGCCATATTAAGTATATCAGTCAATTCACTCATTTCACGCGCACGCACGTGCAGGCGTATGCGCGCAAAATGACCTTCGTTCCGCACACCTACACTACACACCTATTAACCCTAAAAAGGTTTTAGCTCAGTTGGGTGAACAGTTTCTGAGAACACTCGCGGACAAAAAAGTACCGGAGAACAAATAAGAAAAAAAACTAGATGCGATCTCGTTGCGAGCAACGAGTAGGTCTTCCGTCCGAATTTTCGATAAGATGAGATATGACTTTGACTATGATCTTTGATAAAATATCATGGAATCATGCCTTTTCTCTTTTGATTAAATCATTTTGATTTAGATAATATCATCAATGCGTACTTAATTTGCACATTAATTCTTTTCTTTTTTCCTACTTTGAGAAACAACCAAAACCAATTAAAGAAGACTTGTAAGGAGACCTTGGATTATAAATGTAGTTTGACACAGAATTGCAACGAACCTACGACGTGACTATCCAAGTATCCCTACACATTTCATTGCTCCTTATGTTACTTTCGTTCAAGCAAACGCTCGGCTGCCTCTGTTAACCGCTATTGCGAAATGTAGGAATTGACAGAGACCGCCGCCATTTCGTTCCCGCTTCAGATTTTTGAATGTTAATATCTCGAGTTTGAATTTATAAATTTACAAACGAATTATATATTCAGCCTAATAAGAAATGTTTCTATCAACTATACAAGTATAATTTGAAAATATTGAAAAACAAAAAAGTTAAAGACGAGAGACTTTTGGCCCCTCTATGCCCCTAATTTGAAGGACTAACCCCGTTTACTTGATATCAAATGAAAGGTCTTACTATATTGCACATTTTTTATTATATATGTCTTAACAAAATATTAACAGGTAAAAAGATATAAAAGAAAACGTGTCAATTTTTGCGAGATGAGTATGAGGCTATTTTTCGATCCCAGGCGAGCGTCGATGCCTTTTTACCTGGAAAGCTCTATATGCAAAATGTCACATCTACTATCCTTCCTCTACCTTCACTGAAAATCTCAAGTCGATATCTTAAGTCGTTTAGGAGGAGATCTCAGGACAAGCCGACCCTCTAAAAATCAGAAAATCATCCATATCTCACGACCGGAAGTGACGACGTACTTACGAAAAATTTCCGACAAGGTTCAGATAAATATCTATCAGATCTGAAAATTTGGTGAGAATCGGTCCAGCCGTTTCTGAGAAATCGCGTGCACAAAATCAGTAAGAAAAATAATAATAATAATAATAACTAGATGAGATCTCGTTGCGAGCAACGAGTAGGTCTTCCGTCCGATTTTTCGATAAGATGAGATATGACTTTGACTATGATCTTTGATAAAACATCATGGAATCATGCCTTTTCTCTTTTGATTAAATCCTTTTGATTTAGATAATATCATCAATGCGTACTTAATTTGCACATTTGCACATTCTTTTCTTTTTTCTACTTTGAGAAACAACCAAAACCAATTAAAGAAAACTTGTAAGGAGACCGTGGATTATGAATGTAGTTTGACACAGAATTGCAACGAACCTACGACGTGACAATCCAAGTATCCCTACACATTTCATTGCTCCTTATGTTACTTTCGTTCAAGCAAACGCTCGGCTGCCTCTGTTAACCGCTATTGCGAAATGTCGGAATTGACAGAGACCACCGCCATTTAGTTCCCGCTTCAGATTTTTGAATGTTAATATCTCGAGTATGAATTTATAAATTTACAAACGAACTATATATTCAGCCTAATAAGAAATGTTTCTATCAACTATACTAATATCATTTGAAAATATTGAAAAACAAAAAAATTAAAGACGAGAGACTTTTGGCCCCTCTATGCCCCTAATTTGAAGAACTAACCCCGTTTACTTGATATCAAATGAAAGGTCTTACTATATTGCACATTTTTTATTATATATGTCTTAACAAAATATTAACAGGTAAAAAGATATAAAAGAAAACTTGTCAATTTTTGCGAGATGAGTATGAGGCTATTTTTCGATCCCAGGCGAGCGTCGATGCCTTCTTACCTGGAAAGCTCTATATGCAAAATGTCACATCTACTATCCTTCCTCTACCTTCACTGAAAATCTCAAGTCAATATCTTAAGTCGTTTAGGAGGAGATCTCAGGACAAGCTGACCCTCTAAAAATCAGTAAATCGTCCATATCTCACGACCGGAAGTGACGACGTACTTACGAAAAATTTCCGACAAGGTTCAGATAAATATCTATCAGATCTGAAAATTTGGTGAGAATTGGTCCAGCCGTTTCTGAGAAATCGCGTGCACAAAATCGGTAAGAAAAATAATAATAATAATAATAATAACTAGAAACGATCTCGTTGCGAGCAACGAGAGGTCTTCCGTCCGATTCTGGAAAAAAACTTGTAAAGTCGAGCTGAGAAGTGATTAAAAATTTTGGTCACAAATTGAATCCAGGTCGCCAGCGTGAAAATCCAATCCGCTTTTCCCTTTCATCCCCAACGCGCTAACCATTACGCTATTGGGAGTACTGCTGTAAATGTACTTGTGTATACTTTCGCTACAGTACACCTGTCTAAGAATTATAAAAGACGGGCCATTATTCATAATTTCACGCCAAACGCCACATTTAATCTTAGCGCCTTTTCTTTGGACTGATCTATTAAATAGGTGTGATAGCTTCAATGAAATTAAGAAAAAAGAACGTTCTCATAGCCTACATTTCAAGGTTTAGAAAATATATTTAACACATTGTACACATTCTATAGAAAAGTAACACAAAAGCAGTGAAATGACAATAATTTAATTTTTTTTATTTCCGTCTTGCAAAACAAATGATAACAGGTATCTCTCATTTTCACATTTTTCTACTTTGAGAACCAACCAAAACCAGTCACAGAAGACGTTTGAGAAGAACCTGGAATGAATCTTTAGTTTGACACAGAATTGTAACGTAATTACTACGTGATCTATTAACGCACAAACCATTAAGCTATTGAGAGCACTGCTTTAAAAATACTTGTGTATTCATTTGCAACGGTACACCTGTCTAAGAATTATAAAAGGCGGGCCACTATTGATAATTTCGCGCCAAACGCCACATTAAATCTTAGCGCCTTTTCTTTGGACTGATCTATTAAATAGGTGTGATAGCTTCAATGAAATTAAATAAATAAAACGTTCTTATCGCCTTTATTTTATTTCGACGTTAAGAAGGTATATTTAACACATTGTACACATTACATATCGTATCTAGCCCAGTTAAACTAAAGCAGTGAAACGAAAATTAAGTTTTAAGATTGACACGTAATTTCAACGTACTACTACGTGAAAGTCCAAGTAGTTTTTAAATTCCATGTATCCTTATGTCAGAATGGTTTAATCAAACGCTCAGCTGCCTCCATCAACCCCTACTCGCGAAATGTCGGAGTTGACAGAGACAGCCGCCATCTTAGGCCCGCTTCAGATTTTCAAATATTAATATCTAGAGTTCAGATAACCCAATATTCAAACAACTTATATAGTAAACATCAATAGAAGGGTCTCTATTAACAATCTTAAAATTAATTGAAAATATTGAAAAACAAAAAAGTTAGAAAATACACTTTTTTCAATTCGCATCTCCTAACGACAGGAAGTATTGACGACGAACGAAAGGTCGCGTCCTGGTTAGTATCTATCATGATCTATAATCCCTGAAAGTTTCACATTGATATCTTTTACCGTTCTTGAGATTAACCGAAGACAAAATGTCATTTTAAAATCAGGAAATGTCCTTTAACTTGGCACCAGAAAGAAATTTTCAAAAAATCGCTCAGATAGATCAAGTTCATTTTACAACACATCTTTTCTGAAAATTTCATGTAATTCTATCCAGTAGTCTTCGAGAAATCGCGTGCACAAAATTTGGAAAAAAAATAATAAAAAGAATAATAATAATAATAATAATAATAAGAAACAGTAGAATCACTATAAGGTCTTCCGTGAAGACGGAAGACCTTAATAATAGGGAAAAAGAAACCGAACGAAAACAATAAGGTCTTCCGTTGGAGACGGAAGACCTTAATAATAGGGAAAAAGAAACCGAACGAAAACAATAAGGTCTTCCGTTGGAGACGGAAGACCTTAATAATAATAATAATAAGAAACAGAGTAAAAACAATATGTTCCCAAACTCCGTTTGGGGAACATAATAAAGCCTTTATTTATCCAGGATGACATACTTTAGCAACAATGCTAGTTTTCAGTATGGTCCTGCATTAAAACATACATACATATAAGGTAAAAGAATATCGAACAAAATTAAGACGCATGGTGGTATTCTCTTAGATAGTTTCTTTTAAAACATAAAACACTTGTCGCATTTCTTATATTTTCACTCAGTGTGTTCCATAGATTGCTGCCTAAAACAACAAAAGATTTCTTATAGTACTCAGTTTTTGCCTTTGGTACATACAATAAATTTGAATTGGAATTTCTAGTTTGTCTTTGGCTAACATCTGATACATAATTAAACACGTTCAAATAATCAGGCATCAGTCCACGTAATACTTTATAAACTAAAGTGACTTTTCTAAAGATAAATTAATCTGATAGAGGCATCCAATTAAGTTTTGCAAACATGACAGAAGATGGCGTTTGAAAATTTCTGATGTTCAAAATGACCTTAGCAGCACGTTTTTGTAATATTAATAGTTTTTTCACATTTTCAACATTTTTTAGGATTACTCCATATAGTACAACAGTATGTAAAATGAGGGAAAATCATGGTGTTAAAAATCTTCAACAATGCACCATTTGACATAAAATATCTTATTCTTCTTAAAATACCAATTCTCTTAGAGATCTTGCATACAAGTGCTTCAATGTGACTTTTCCAGAACAAAGTTTCATCAATAATAACACCAAGTAATTTTGACTCTTGAACACATTCTATGACATGGTTATTTACAACTAAATTTAGTTTTCGACATTTTGATAATCTTTGTGACGTTCCAACAAACATACATTGAGTTTTAGACAAATTTATACTTAATTTATTTTGCTCAATCCAACATATACTCCGTTGTAGATCTTCACACATCTTTGACTCTAGTTTTCTACTGACTTATCGGTTACATCTTGTGAGGTATCATCTGCATACATATTTACATGAGAGTGTTTCAGTGCTTGTGGATAGTCGTTTACGTACAAGATAAAAAATAGTGGGC
>NW_026933969.1:0-111649 GCF_032062105.1 Saccostrea cuccullata
GGTGTTAATTCTACGGAAGTTCATTTCATCTATATAGAGTTTTGTCACATGACAATGTAACAAACATGATGCCAATCGTCAATTTGAAACACTCGTAAACGAGGGATGAATTTTTATTAAAAATGATCATTAAAAGATTTTAGCTTTAAGTGTTGCACACAAATGAAAGGAATTTTAGCGACATTTTCAAGTGTTCAAACTTATTTCGAAATATACATTTTCTAGCAAATGCATCGCTACATTTAGACTCTAAGTTTCATCTGAAAACTCGATTACCATCTCTCTTTCAATAAATAGGAATTTATACGCAAATATTACCTCTAATAGATTCCTACAAGGCGATGGGGAAAGAAAATATTTTTAAACAGAGAAATATTTTCCTGCAATTTCATGTATGTGATATTGATTGATATTTTGACAGAAGAAGAAAATGTAAAATGCTTAAAATAAAAAGGCATTTGACAATGTTGAATTTCATAATCAAACGGGAAGTTTTCAGGACTCACATATTTGATGTCCCAAACAACTGTGCTTGCCCTAGCGCTGTCGCGCTGTCAACATATTGCTTAAAATTCAATACAACAGGAAATTTAAATTCAAAATAATTTTGATGAATTTCAAATCAATATACTTAGCGCTGCCTATTACTTTCAGTACTTTGATTTATTATGAAAACGTTGAAATTTCGTTATCATTTGTACTTCAATGGCAATTTACTTTCTTTGATTAGTACATGTACCTATATCACATGTAGAATAACTGCAGCTGGTAAAAGAAAAATTACTATTAATGTACTTATACTTACCCTTGCAAATGAATTGAATTGAAGTTCTCTCTTGAAATTATAAAATTTTATATTTAACAAATATCAAATATCTTGAAAGATTAAACGAATTGGAACACATTGTTTACTGATGAGCACAACTGTTTAACAGATAACAAATGTCCTTAAGAAAAGTTTGAATCAAGTCTATAAACCCATTACTTTACAATACTACGACCAGTTGGTCAAAACATTCCGATCACATCTTCATTTGTGGTTCAGTGAAGCACAAACTTTACCAGAGTATACGTGAAGTTAGTAACTTTTCAACATTTTCTTGTATAATCTTTGTATACTAAACAAATACCAATATATTTTTTGTTGAATGAATATTTAATTTCCTGTTGTATTTTTTTTTTCTTTTTAAAATTTCAAAATAGTACGAAAAATGATGATCAAAAGAATTCCTTTATTTAAGTGTATTACAAAACATTCTTAACAAGAACGAGGGCGCTTTTGATTGCCATTCGGCAGGAATCGGCGCACTTGAAAATTTCATTAACATGTCACTTGAAATTTTGATTTTGATTGTCATTCGGCATGAATCGGCGCACTTGAAAATATGTCACTTGAAATTTTTATTTTGATTGCATGCCATTCGGCAGGAATCGGCGCACTTGAAAATTTCGTTGATATACATTTCACTTGAAATGTTCGCATTTTTAATGTATCAGAATCCTGAAAAAGAAGAAGCTTGTTACATGTAAAGGGTTTCATGCATATTCAGCTTACAGTTATATAGCAAATACTTGTACGGTAATTTCTGGTAGATATATTGTAGAAAGACAGAAATAGCTAACATTTGATAATTTCGACGAAGTTGGCGGGAGCTTATTGTCCTTTCTGACATAATATATTTTATCAACAAAGTTTCAGTTGCTTCAATTTCAGTCAATTAAGGAATGACCGGGTTAGAGCAGGTTAAGGTTTTTGAGCAGGTCCTATTTCCAAGTACCTTAAAACCCTATGTTGATCAAATCTGCATTAGATGATACTTCACCTGACTTGTTTCTGTTGCTGGACCTGACTTAGATTTTCCGGATGAGAGACCAGATTTGGTTTTAGAGCAAGTTCATTCTAAAGTAACTTTAATAAGCCCTTTGATGACCAAACTTGCATGGATGATACATCGATCTAAGGATGCACAATGATTACCTGACTTGCTTTGGATGCTGGATCTGACCTTTATTTCTGAATGAGGGACCAAGTTAAATATTTTCTGGAGTAAGTTCATTCAAAGGTAAATATTTGCCGTATGCTGACCAAATTTGCGGCATGGGTAATACTTCTGGGGATGCATACCACTTGATTTTTTTTTCTTGATGAGTGACTAGACTATCATAATTGCTTAGTGTTGCGTCTTGGGATATACATGTAACTACTAGATTATCAGTGTAAAATGGGACTTTGCTTTACGCACTTAATTTTGAATTGAAATATTTTTTTGCAGTTGATGGTGTGTATGCATTTTTTACGTCTGGATTTTGTAAAAAAAAAAAAAAAAAAAAAATAGTAATATATAAATAAAT
This sequence comes from Saccostrea cuccullata, assembly GCF_032062105.1. Taxonomy (NCBI): domain Eukaryota; kingdom Metazoa; phylum Mollusca; class Bivalvia; order Ostreida; family Ostreidae; genus Saccostrea; species Saccostrea cuccullata. The sequence continues at coordinate 2,353 of NW_026933969.1, forward strand.
AATGAAATAAAATAAATAATTATTTAAGGTACTCAAGTTCAGAAAATCGTACATTTACTAACTGAAAATGCTCACAATAATCTCTCCGAATTCTCAATCATGTGTTTTTACCCACGATTATTCAAAATTAATTCTAAGTTAATCAAATTGTATTGGGAAAGTAGTAAATCTCTTTTTGTCAGGAAATGCAAATAAAAACACATACAATATACATCTGATAAACAGACATATTAATTTAGACATTAGAATCATTTGGTACCCAGGCTTTTTGGAAAAAAAAATTTCTTATACATAATACATGTACAAGGTACTTTTATTTTCTTCTATTAACTTCGATCAGTGTATATTTAATTCAACTAAAGTTATGATATTTAACTCAAATGGCAAGCCTCAAGGAAATGAATTTAGTTTTAATGGTAATGCAATACAAATTGTACCAAGATACATGTACTGTTATTTAGGTATTATGATGAAATGTAATAGGAAGTTTAATTTAGCAACAGCTTTGCTTATTGAAAAGGCTAGAAAAGCATGTTTTAAAATGAAAAGAATTATTGGATTTGATAACCCATGTAAACTTTGATACATGCATGGCGGAAAGGTGGATTAATAATTTTTTTCATTTCAATATTCAGACTTTTTTAATCAAGTGATTTCTTTTATTGAAGATTAAAAAAAATAAATATTATTGATTTGTAGTTTTTACTCGTGATTTTTTCTTTTATGTAAGGAAATCATTTTCTAAAACGATCTACATTGTACATGTATCTTCTTTTTTTTTTTCCTTCAAAACATTTAATTTACTATGATTACGATGAATGCGTTTAGGTTACAAATAAATTTCATATTAAAATAATTATTTTACGTAGTTTCACTCAAAACCAGACACAAAACACGAAATGTTGACCCTGATTTATAAATTACAAATATTAAAGAGAACTTGATCCTTCCGTTCTGAAAAATATCGGGCTAGGAATCCTTTTAATAGAAACCGGAAGTCTCAATGTTGTCGACGATCCACTCTGACGCAACGCACGTTGTCTTCACACGATGGACATGTCAAGTATTTTCAGCAATACCGTTGAAGGAATAAAAAATGGGGATCCTTCAGCGATTGGAATCTTAGTTGCTGTATCTGTAGTAGTCTTAACTATACGTAAGTCTATTGTAAATAACAGTTCTTGTTTTTTTTTCACTATATACTAGACGGAGATCCACAATGAACATATGGACAGATGAAATTAAAATGTTTGGTCAAGGAAGTATTTCTTTACCTTACCATTTAAAAACATCTTTTATCCAAAGTTATTGGAAATTGGCTAGCCTGAAAAAGAAACCAGAATATATTTACAATATAGGAAAGACTACATGTGCACATCTGACCTCAGCTGTTGAAAAATCATCTCTGATCTACTCAACCTTACAAATTTATTTCATTTTAATTTGAATTCAGGAAAATTAGCGATCTGATAAACAGAGTACACTTGAGTACACTTGCTCCGAAGGAGAGGGGGATAATCCGATATATTTAGATTAATTATTTTTATTAAATAATATTGCAATATTTTAGTGTTGTCAAAGAGTACCAAGTTAACCATCAAAGAATGCAAGTGCATGTATCAGATAGTAAAACACAGCTATGCTGATACTCGGATAAACCATATTTTACGTGATAAATACGTTAAATATTAATGTTATACTGTTTAGAAATGTATAGACTAACAAATTTCCTTCATTTTTATGTACCGTTAGACTCGATCTTGTTAGTAGTTCTTCACAAAATAGGATTGAATTTTTTTTATTAGTTTTCATTGTTTAATATAATTTGGGTAACACAAATCAAAGAAATGGTTGCTGGGGGGGGGTATACAGTTTGAAAAACTGAGTTATAATGACCTCTTTTTAATGATTTCTATGAGATGCCGCCACAGACATATGACACTTGGAGGTGTTTTTAAAGAACTTAGTTGAAATCTGTGAAAGGTGAATTATCCAAATTGGAGTCATCATGTACGGGTTTGACTATAAATACATGTATGTAAAATCACCTAAGCTTAAAAATTATTTGGAAACCAGCGTTTTACTGGACACTCCACAAATTAATCAGTAATAACAGAGTACAGTATGTAATAATTCAAAAGTTTCATATAATGTTAAATACTGCTACTAATGATCTAATATATCTGTTTATCATTTATATAATAGTGTTGCATTATGCATGTACTATGCCTAAATAGTAGGCAGGGTTTGACACATGGTGCACGAGCCGGAGGCGAGTGCACTATGTGTTAAACCCTGCCTACTATTTAGGCATAGTACATGCATAATGCAACACTATTGTTATTATTATGCTGACTGTTGTTATTATTTATGCGGCAATCCATTTGATTTTTTCCTGAAAATAATGGTGGTAACACAGCGCACTTGCAAATATTTGTCTATTTTCTCCTTCTTGTGTCAATTGTATAAATTAAGTTTATATATTTAATAAAATTCTCTCAATCAGTGATCGTCTCTGTGGCGTAATGGATAAGGCATCGGACTGGCAACCTCACGGTCGTGAGTTCGATTCCCGGTGTGTGCATTGAAGAATTTTCTTCAGAGAGTAAGGTCGTGCACTGTTTCGGCATAGTATGCTTACGCTATATAAATCCTTAGACCACTATGCGAGAATAGTAGGGTATGGGCTAATATAGAGACAAACTGACAGGAAGCATAATAATTTATGATAATTTTTCAACAAGTGTTCAAATTTATAGTTTTAGATAAAATTATTATAGATTTACAGTATTAGTAATTACACTTATAAAGTCATAAAGTCATAAAGTTATAAAGTCCAGGGATGGGCTTTGTTATAAGTGAAATTTGTTATATATCAGTTAAGTTTACAATATATTTTAAAGTCACAGGGAATGAAAGTCACTAAGTGACTTTGTTACAAACATAATTCATTATAAGCTTGTTCACTAATCACTATATGAATGTTTTACTGTACATACTTTTTTTTTATCTAGATTGAACTTATTTTGCATACTTTCAGTGATATTTCTTCTGGGTGGCAAAAGCAACAAACGCCAGGGTGTACTACTACTGGGAATGTGTGACACAGGAAAAACCCTCATATTTCATAGGGTAATAGATTTTAGGAATATTTTAGAGCAGAATAGAGTTGAAATAATTTTTTTACCTAGGCTATTAAAAGAATACAGTTCTACTATCAATCCTGTTTCCAATTTTAATTAACTGTGATCAATCACATTGTAAATTGTGAATAGTGAAAATTGAATTCCTTTCGTAAATTCTTGATTATTATTTAGTATTTACCAGTAATTATTTTCTTTTGTAGCTTGTTCACAGAAGTGAAAAACCAATACATACTGTAACATCAATATCCCCCAACAGTGGAGATTATTCTGTGCCAGGAAAGGTAATGCTGCTTTATTGAATTCATTAAGTAATGTTCAAGTACAATTTATATTACATGTACAACTTGAACTATATCATTATGTGTTTGACTTTCAATTATCACATGGAATATTTACAGATATCATATGAAATATCTTGGAAATTTTTTTTAAGAAAAAAGCAAGTGTGTCATACTGTTTGACAGAATCATCAAATTTTGTTACTGTCAAATTTATGTTTGCTGATGATTGCAAAGATCATGGTTAAACCATAGGCCCCAACCGCCCTAAAATTTTAAAGTTTTACTACCCCACAAAGATATATTGATAATATTTTCTGGATTTTAGATTTTTTCAAAGAGTATCCAGATAAATAAGGTAAAGATGATCTTAGACCCCCCTTAAAATACTCCTGTAGATGACCCTACCCCTTGCTAAAATGGTATGTTAGGAAATGGAATTCATTTATTTAAGGAATCACTGTCTACATAGTAGAGTGTGTCGTCAACGATAGTTGGAAACATGGAATAATTTATGTAGAATGAGCTTCGAAATCCATGTTTCATTGATGTCCCTGGCATACTCTACTAAACTAGACACTGATTCCTTATATTTCCATTTCATTGAGAAATAAAATAGTAAATTTAGATTTTAAAGATCGAGACTTATAGATTTAAATTACATGAGGCCTTCCATGTCAATTTCATTAGTCCCTGCCCACTGACAAAAACACAAGGACAATAACAGGAGATTTTCATGCATGTTAGGTAGGCCTCCTTAGCATCAGACACAAAAATAGAATGATTCAGAAGATTGACATGCATATTAGACCTCCTAAGCTCCTGACCTTTTTCTTGCAGAAATTTACATTCACATTACATTTACATTTTGACATTTACATGATAATAAAAATCAACATAACAAACTTTAAAATCAACCTTCTACAAGCATCTATAGCAAAAGGGGCATGTATCAACTTTCATATAATGTACAGAATATACTAAAAGATAAATGAGTTATTTCCCTTTTTAATATGTCAATAAAATTGATCGATGAAACAATGTTTGACTAATCACAACTTCTCGACCTTTCTGACTAGCGGAAAATGTGTCTTGAATGTGTTATGTAGACGCCATGACAACCCCATTTTTCACAAACTTTGAAATAAATGTTAGAAAACATCTAATCTGTGGAGTATGGGGGTTTAACTTTATTTGATGTAAAGATATTACCTATTTTGTACCACAGAAAGGACTTTAAAATCCTTCTATCCTAAAATTATATAAAAAGGAAGATGTATAGATTTTTAACATCCAGTGATCATAATAATTGTAAACTCTAATTTATTTTTCCCAGGTTTCTTTAATTACCTAATTTCATATAAACTTGGTGCTGAACGAAAAATTGATAACACTGCAGTGCTGGAAATTGGTTAAACCTAAATAAACTGTATACTGTTTACTAATACATAGATAATCCAAGAAAAAGTCTCAGTGGTCGGAATTAAATACAGTGTACTTAAAATAAAAAAGAAAAACACGAAAAACCTCAGTCATACTGTATACTAATACTATACATATTTTTTAACAATGATTCCTTTCTTTACAGAATTTAACATTGATTCCTTTCTTTACAGAACAAGTCTTTGAAGATCTATGATCTGCCAGGCCATGAGAGATTGAGACTTCAGGTGTTGGATCAGTTCAAAGGACTGGCCAGGTAAGAGATCTCAGTAAATGAGGTGGATTTTTTTTTTGCCATTTATTGAACGGTACAATAATGTACATGTTGTGATGCGTCTAGGAGTACAGTTAAAGCTGTCAATTATAGGCTCATGGGATGAACTTGCTAAATGATTAGCTTTGATTTGTATGATTTATGTAGGGAATCTATTGAGACAAACTGCCTATGAAATACTGGAATATTGATCCAGGCTGTTATATACAATGTATATGTTAGATGTTTGAACTCTGCTTTGCCTTTTTATTGAACATATAGCCATTTAGGAAAGCAAAGATAATTATTATGATTAGAATGTTATAGCCTTGGCCTAGGCCTACCAATTTCAGCAGTCACTGAATGATTAGATTTTATAATGTTTTTATGTATTGATACTCTTTTTAGCTCACCTGAGCTGAAGGCTCAAGTGAGCTTTTCTGATCACATTTTGTCCGTCGTCTGTCTGTCCGTCTGTAAACCTTTCACATTTTCGACTTCTTCTCAAGAACCACTGGGCCAATTTTGACCAAACTTGGTACAAAGCATCTTTGGGTGAAGGGGAATTTAAATTGTCAAAATAAAGGGCCAAGTCCCCTCACAAGGGGAGATAATCAAGAAAAGACAAAAATAGGGTGGGGTCATTAAAAAATCTTCTTCTCAAGAACCACTGGGCCAGAAAAGCTGAAACTTATGTGGAAGCATCCTAGGGTAGTGTAGATTCTAAATTTTAAAAATTATGACCCCCGGGGGAAGGGCGAGGCCACAATGGGGAATCAAAGTTTTACATAGAAATATATAGGAAAAATCTTTGCAAATCTTCTTCTCAAGAACCATTGGGTCAGAAAAGCTGGAACTTATGTGGAAGCATTCTGGGGTAGTGTAGATTCTAGATTGTAAAAATCATGACCCCCGGGGGAAGGGCGGGGCCACAATGGGGAATCAAAGTTTTACAAAGAAATATATTGGAAAAATCTTTGAAAATCTTCTTCTCAAGAACCACTGAACCAGAAAAGCTGAAACTTATGTGGAAGCATCCTGGGGTAGTGTAGATTTTAAATTGTTCAAATCATGACCCCTGGGGGAAGGGCGGGGCCACAATTGGGAATCAAACTTTTGCATAAAAATATATAGGAAAAATCTTTGAAAATCTTCTTCTCAAGAACCACTGGGCCAGAAAAGCTGAAACTTGTGTGGAAGCATCCTGGTATAGTGCAGATTCTAAATTTTTTTAAATCATGACCCCCCGGGGAAGGGCGGGGCCACAATGGGAATTTTACATAGAAATATATAGAACAAATCTTTGAAAATCTTCTTCTCAAGAACCACTGAACCAGAAAAGCTGAAACTTATGTGGAAGCATCCTGAGGTAGTGTAGATTTTAAATTGTTCAAATCATGACCTCTGGGGGTAGGGTGGGGCCACAACGAGTAATCAAAGTTTTACATAGAAATATATGGGAAAAATCTTTGAAAATCTTCTTCTCAAGAACCACTGGGCCAGAAAAGCTGAAACTTATGTGGAAGCATCCTGGGGTAGTATAGATTTTAAATTGTTCAAATCATGACCCCCTGGGGAAGGGCGGGGCCACTATGGGTAATCCAAGTTTTACATAGAAATATATAGGAAAAATCTTTGAAAATCTTCTTCTCAAGAACCACTGGGCAAGAAAAGCTGAAACTTATGTGTACATGGAAGGATTCTGGGGTAGTCTAGATTTCAAAATGTCTAAATTATGATCAGTTGGGTATAGTGGGGATGCATTATGTATTACAAGGAGGAAATCTGGTAAAAAACAGAATGGTCAAAGCTTCTCAGGTGAGCGATGTGGCCCATGAGCCTCTTGTTTGAAAGAATTGTCCACATTTTTACTTCATAATGATCCTAACACCTGTGGTTATTGACATCCCAGTGAGTGCCTTTGCCCTCACATATCTATGTTTCAAAATCTCCCAGCCATTATTTAGTTTTTTGCAGTGTTTGAAACTCATCGTAAAATAAGCTAGACATGTAGGGCTGACTGTGAATTATAAAGTTGTCAGCCCTGGAAAAAATGGCCCTAGAAAATATTAATAAATTCATTTTGTAGGCTGAAAAATTTTATCTGTTTGCTTGTTTCACGTAGCAGCAATCATGTTTAGAAGTTTTGAAAGAGATTTATCAAATACAGTTGTATCTAAATTTCAATTTTAAAAATCTTTACATATCCAGCATGGCTTCAATACATGCAAATCTGTTTGCCCACGACCAAAATTTGTGCAACTTAAGAAACAAAATAGAATTTAAAAACAGTGTGTCTATTAATTCTTTAAGTCCTTTTCTATGTCATTGATGAGATCCCTCCATCATGTTTCAAGTAGTAGAGCCCTAATTGCAATGAAACCTTGGAAATTAAAAAAAAAATTGTTTCATATATCTCCTAATATTAATTATGTGTGTGTAAATTGACTTTGAATACGGATGTGAATTTTTTGGTGCTCAAAAATTCTGTCAGAAACTTGAACTTTTCGAAGACATGCATATATACTGTAAATCACTTTTTACTCGTGAGAACTTTATTTTCATGTAATTACACAAGACAATAAGCTCGCAAAAATTTCATTTTTGCATATAATAGTATACCTTATGATTTATTGAGAAGTAACACAATTCATGAAAATTATGTCTCGCTAATAAAAAGTAAATGACAATCTCGCGAAAATAAGGTGTCGTGAAAATTTATTGATCTACAGTACATAAAAATATTAAGTTTCATGTATCTCCTAATATTAATAACGTGTGTGTGTAAAATGACTTTGAATATGGATGTGAATTTTTTGGTGCTCAAAAATTTTCAGAAATTTGACCTTTTCAAAGACATGCATATATGTACATAATGTATGCTCGATGACTTACATTTACATGTATATTTTACACAAAATATGTTGTTCACTAATCACTTTGTATAAGTCCAGATTTACTTGTTTCATTTACTTTTTGATATTAAATGTACAAAAATAAGACTTAGTGTAGAAGTCTTTTACTTGCTTAGTCTGCCCACTTGCCTATACTACATGTATATTGTGAACAATATGTGTGTGGAATTATACTGGAATAACTTAACTTTAATTTATAAATATTGTTTAGAGAATGCACTTTTAATTTTTTTTCCAGGGGTATTGTGTATGTGATAGACAGTACTTCTCTACAGAAAGATATCAAAGAAGTAGCAGAGTAAGTACATGTACAAACTCCTTTTTTTATGCATCAAGATCAAGAGGAAGGATAAAACAAGAGACTTCTGAATATTCCTTTCCAAGGTCTCAGGTTTTATCTTACATCTATAACCCCAAATGGAAATAGATGTATCTCATCCGATGTCGTATATTGTATCGAGGTAATATTAGGGAATGAACGAGTGGTTTACAATAGAGAAGCTCAAACAGAAACTTCTGAAACGTTGACAAGAAAAAAGTCTCCCCAAGCAAACAAAGTCATTTTAAAGTAGGTTAATGATTGATTTACTCAATGGAGTACCCTGTATACGAAACAAGTGCCTGTGATCAAGACCAGAGATTGTTGGAGGGGGTATAGTGTTTTTGTTCCATCGGATCATCTGTCATTCTTTGTCTATATCACCCTTCCTGATAATTTTTTTACCACTAAACTTAGCAACTTTATATTTGATAGAGTGTTAGAATTAATGTTTTTCATCCTTCATTTTCCAGAAGTAAAAATTATGAATATAAGTGAAAATTGTATGAAATTTTAATTTTAAAACTTTTTTACTTACTCACTTGAGCAGAAAGATCAGGTTAGCTCAAGTAAGGTTTTCTGATACTTCAGATGTATACTTTAAAACAAATCTTGATTCAGAAGAATGTATTAACATTTACAAAAAATTATACATTTATAAAATGGATGTCTTTAATGAATATCTTGTAGGTGCATGTAGGTGCATGCATATGTATTTCTTGGATGGAATCAAATTTTAGATTATACTGTATAAGTAGAAATTTTAGCTAGGATTGAATAATTATTTTAGCATATTTAGGAAGAGCTTGCTAAAATTAAATGTTATACAAATATTGACTGGGGTTAAAGGCAACATTGACCACTTTGGACAGAGTTATGCCCCCTGGACTTAGAAAAATTAATTTTTTTTTTGCAGAGGTTGCACATATTGAAATGAAATTTGATAAACAGATTAAACATGAGAATATCTGGATCAAGTTTTGTTTTGGGTATGATCGAGATATTTTGGATAGAGTTATGCCCCTTGGACTTTCAAAAATTCCAATCATTTGATTGAGGGGGACAAACATTTCTTGTTAAGTTTGGTATTATAATATCACCAAATGATGGATATGGAGATAATGAACAGCATTCAATATCAAAGTCCATAAAAAAGTACAAAACAGAAGCAGAGCAAACACAGATCTCCAAAACATCAGAGGTGGGATCAAGTGCCATGGAGGAGTGAACATCCCCCAGCCGACCGGTCACACCCGCCTTGTGCTCATGATAGGGAAATAACAGAATAATCCGTCATCAATTCAGTGTATAAATAATAGACTCACAAAAAGTATGAAAATTGTCAGTCGGCATTTGACTCAATGATAAATTGTATTTGCTGACAAGGTCATTGTATCGACCATAGAACTTACAAAATGATGACTTAAAAGGACACTGCTGATATTCTTGTTTCATCAACTTGTTTGCCAAAAATACTTCTTCCTAAAATTATGACTGAATGTACTGATTTTTAAGCACAATTTTCTTGCTAAATTTGTGACTTGCTGAAAATTCAACTTACATGACATTGCATTTATATTTTTGCATCATGTGCATGTATACATGTAATATTACGTTTTATAAAATATATGTTAAATTAACAAAAAATTATAAGTGCAAAAATGCTCAAGAACATTTTATTTTCAAATTACTGAGCCTAAGTTTTTGTTATAGATTCCTGTACACAGTACTGAGCGACCCAGTGGTTCTGGGTCATGCCCCTCCTGTTCTGATTGCATGTAACAAGCAGGATCAACATCTAGTCAAAGGAGCTGGCTTTATAGAGAAACAGCTGCAAAAAGAAATGTAAGTCCTTCATTTAACACATTGTTACAATCATTGTTGATGGCAGTGGTATTTGCATTACTAATCAGTAATGATAATTATTTCTCCCCTCCTCCCTCCAAACAGAAAGGGGAATGGAATGTGAATTTCAGTAGAATTTATCCCAATGGTTGACCGGTTCCAAAGAAATTGGCTGAACTAGACAACATTCTGCAATATTTAACATTTTAAAAAATTGAAATTAATGAAAAGGACTTTAAGCTCACATCTTAATATTAGACAAAATTTTAGAATACACTACATCTAGATAAGATTTTACTGTATTTTAGGAACACTCTGAGAGTGACCCGCTCAGCTGCTCTCCAGCAACTAGAGGGAACCACAGGAAATAATAACACCTACCTAGGCAAGCGCAACAAGGACTTTGAATTTTCAGATCTGAAGCCAATGAAAGTTCAGTTTGTAGAATGTAGTGCAGTAGACACTTCTGACAAAGATCAACCTGGACTCATGGAAGTGGAGAAATGGCTCTCAGCATTAGTATAAGTAAAGTTGATTAGATAATATTATGGGTAACTTCAAGATGTACATGTAACAGATTTGTAGATTGTGTAAGGAAAATGTATTGGATGTACATTGTATAAATGTTGTTTGATGTTTATGAGTGAAAACAGTTGACTGCAAAGGTTACAGACATATTTCTTCATTTATCAAGTTCATCACCAGTATCATTATTTTTTAGGGAGGATGGTATTTTCAATTTCATTTTAAGCTCTACTGGTCAGAGACCAGAAGAGCTTATGCGATAGTAATGCGTCCGGCGTCCGTCCGTCTGTCTGTCTAGCTGTCCGTCTGTCCGTCTGTCTGTAAACAATTTTTCAAAATGCTACTCCTCCTACAGTTTTGGTCTAATTTCAATATAACTTGGCACACAAGTAGACTACACTAAGATACATAATTCTGTGTATCGGTTTTTGATTTCGATGAACGGTGTTGCCGTGGTTACTAAAAATAGAAATTTCTGTGAAATTCTTTCAAAATGCTACTCCTCCTACAGTTTTAGTCTGATTTCAGTATAACTTGGCACACAAGTAGACTACACTAAGATACGTAATTCTGTATATCGGTTTTTGATTTCGATGAACGGTGTTGCCGTGGTTACTAAAAAATAGAAATTTCTGTGAAATTCTTTCAAAATGCTACTCCTCCTACAGTTTTGGTCTGATTTCAGTATAACTTGGCACACAAGTAGACTACACTAAGATACATAATTCTGTGTATCGGTTTTTGATTTCTATGAACGGTGTTGCCGTGGTTACTAAAAATAGAAATTTCTGTGAAATTCTTTCAAAATGCTACTCCTCCTACAGTTTTGGTCTGATTTCAGTATAACTTGGCACACAAGTAGAATACACTAAGATACATAATTTTGTGTATCGGTTTTTGATTTCAATGAACGGTGTTGCCGTGGTTACTAAGAACAGAAATTTCTGTGAAATTCTTTCAAAATGCTACTCCTCCTACAGTTTTGGTCTGATTTCAGTATAATTTGGCACACAAGTAGAATACACTAAGATACATAAATCTGTATATCGGTTTTTGATTTAGATGAACGGTGTTGCCTTGGTTACTAAAAATAGAAATATCTGTAAAATTGTTTCAAAATGCTACTCCTCCTTCAGTTTTGGTCTGATTTCAATATAACTTGGCACACAAGTAGAATACACTAAGATACATAATTCTGTGTATCAAATTTTAATTTTGATGAACTGTGTTGCCGTGGTTACTAAAAATTGAAATGTCTGTAAAATTGTTTCAAAATGCTTCTCCTCCTACAGTTTTGGTCTGATTTCAATATAACTTGGCACACAAGTAGACTACACTAAGAACATAAAGTGACTTTATCAACGATCATTATTCTATATATTGCTGTTGTAAAGTTTCAAATCCCAGCTGCTTAAGTACTCTTCTCTTCCTTTGCTATAAGTTCAAACCAGTAGAGCTTCAGTCTCGACAGAGACTTCTGGTTCTATCCTGCCATTATTTTGTCCACAATCTTTTAAATAAATTTGGATGAATGTTCTGCTTGTGTTTTACTTGATAATAATTGTTATGTGTATTAAAAAACACATCTAGAGATAGAGATGCCAACAAAATTATTAGTCAATCTTGTGTAAAACAAAACCCGGTTATACAGAAGTTCCCTGGACCTTCGAATTTACTTCCCTATATCCCTAAGTCATTATATCTTATTTAACAAAGTCATTAATGTATGCATAGAGTGAATTTGTTGTATAAATTTTTTCCTGCAAGTATATCTTCCTAATGTATTTACGGAAGTTTGAAATATACATGTAACATTTATCTTGGAACTCAGAATTTTAACTATGAACCGAGTTTCAAATGTTTATACGTACAGAGTTATTATACACTCAATGCTTTAAAAATTGAAATCTTTCAAAATTCGTGTCAGATAAAAGTTGTCAATTTTGTTATATCTGTGTTCCTACTAAACGAGTTTTACTGTACTGTGTATATAAAGAGCCAATAGAATGAGGCTGTGAATATTATAGTACTAGTTCTCAAAATGTAAAATTGTATTGAAAGAAAGGTGTGATTGTGAAAGACTGACCCCCAGCCGTGGCAGAGGTCAAAAGCGTAATGGTAAAGATTTCCCTGACACTTAAAATCTGTTAATTAGATAAGAAAAACCAATGGCAATACTAATCAATAAAATATTATGGACACGATTAAATTTGTTCAAGAGTACATTGCAGGTAAACTGTCCATTAATATGGTCTTGTCACAAGGGATATACCTGTGAAATGTAAGAGTTGTGGAAAGTATGCCAAAATCCAATGTCTTTGGTTTATCACGGAGAACAAATCTATGAAATATGAAAGTCCTAGACTCCTATCACTAAGTCTTCAAAAGTTATGGTCAAAGTGAATGTTTTAATTAAAAAAAGATGAAACCCATACATGTATGTCAAGGTCAAAAGGACAGATTGAAATATAAGGAGGAAAGATCTTATCACAAGGAATATGCATGTGAAGGATATTATGAGATTTAAAGTCCCCTGGTTTTTTATGCCCCTGTAATTGAAGATTCAGGGGTATATGGTTTTTGCCCCGTCTGTCCATCATTCTACTGAGTTTTAAATTAGTATTTGTCTGTTTATCTGTTTGTCCGCAAAAACTTAAACCTTGCCTACAACTTTTGAATGGGTTGAGCTATGGATTTCGTATTTCACAGGTGTATTCCTTGTGAAAAGACATTTTTATGGATACCACCAAATTTGACCTTGAAGTTGGACCCACTTTCAAAAAAAATACCAAACTTTAACCTTGGCCATAACTTTTGAACAGTTGGTGGGGCTTTCTTCCTTCACATACATGTATGTACAATGTATTTATGATGACAAGACCTTTCAATTGGTACAAATATTTTGACCCTAGAATTTGACCTACTTTATAGAAACAAAACTTTAACTATAAAAGAATCATCTATCACCAGATGAGAAATTCAAAAATCAAGATGTGTTAAATTTGTGAAACACTGATGCCCTTGTAAAAATTGAAGTTTCTCAAATACAAGTCAAATTCCAAGCTCAGTAAGTCAAAATTGTTGGTATTGAGCGAAAGGTCATTTCACAAGGAATACGCCTGCTAAATATGAAAGCACTGAGGCAACGCACTTTGAAAAAATTACGCACTTTTATTAAAAAATTTTTCAAAGTTCTTAAAATTGGGACAAAACGCACTTTGAAATTTTTTTTCAAGGTGCGTTAATTTTAATTTGGGACAAATTCAACGCAAAGTGCGTTAAGAGTTCACATCTACATATGGTTACCATTGAGACACTTACGCACTTTGAAAAAAAAATATCAATAAAACAAAAATTCTGGACTTAGATTTTAGTAATGGAATGCATTGATTTGTTATTTATCTTTCGAACAACTTAAGAATTCATTTACTCCCGTCGAGAAGAGAAGACGGATAGAAGGTTTCTAAGCCCAACTCTTTAGCTTTTCAAGCCAATACATAGATGTTGGTGGCAAATTGAATGGGGGGAGGGAAGTAATGAACCCCAACAAGGGTAAGTCGCATTTTCAATGACTATATACTAGTAATGTAAATCTTTACCAAAAAAGGTGGGCGACTAAGCCCCCCTCCCCTTGCTCTTAGCCCGGTTTCGATGCCTACATGCATGCTTTACCCAAAACATGTATATCTATTTACATGAACATAACTGGTATGACGTTGAAAACTTTTAATTGAATTAACTTAAAACTGATAAAATCTTAAATTTTTAAGTACAATAAAACGTATGAGAAAGAAAGAATTTTCATGGTACTGAAAAATCAAATCGCCCCTTTTTTTTCTTCAGAGGAGTCCGCCCCCTCCATCTACCGAACTTATTACAGACTAGAATATTTAAAAAGAAACGAAATTATATTATACTACCTGCTGATTTTTTTTTTCTAGAAGACCAATTTCCCTTTTATAACATTTATCGAAACCTAAAATATTCAAAACGTCAATATCTCAGGTCCTGAAGTGACCTTATCACCAAATAGTTATCAATTATTTAACATACCGAAAATTTTTAATAATATTGATCAAGCTATCATATACATTTTTTTTTCAAAGTGCGTTAATATGGTCGATATTAACGCACTTTGACAAGAAATTTTATTTTTTTTCGAAGTGCATTAGCTTGGTCCCAAATTTAACGCACCTTGAAATTTTTTTCAAAGTGCGTTGTAACAAGGCACTAATACTAACTGTTCAAGGTATTGCCAAGGAATAATTATTTAACAAGGAAAATTATTCGAATGTGACATGAATTTGGGAGCATTTTCACAAAAAATTAAATAAACGTTTTAATGAATGATCTTTCTCATAATATTTTGGCTATCTATTGATAAATCGGTTTACTGTCATATGTTGAAAAAGTTCTATGAAATATATCACCAATATCGCGTTCTAATTGACTAAAAATGCGCTTAATTAGAAATACTAGATAAGTCATAAGGTAAACATCTTACAATTTTAAACTATAAATTTACTTTTTCTAAACCATTTCTTCACGATTTTAAAACCCTTCGCTCAAATAGAAACGAGCATATAACTGCAATGTTGAAGGATGTAACAGCATCATACTAGTAATCGAAAACACGGATCCGCCCCCCTGGACACGCCTCTCCCGAGATCTGAAGTCATCAAACCAATTGCGATGTTCTCTGGACAGAGAGAACGTAGCAGAGCCTATATACTTGCAACTAATAGAGAAAAACTCATTCTGTAACCATTATTTATTTATTTAAAAAAAAAATTGTACTTTGCCTTTAAGATGGGCGTGTTGTGTGACATCTCTGCTATAATAATACGTGAACTGAGTGCTTGCAATAGACACCGGATAGAAAGTCGGCACAGAAGTGTACATACTTGGCCACAGAAAAATGATTTTATCCTTAGATGTTGAATGCATGTGCAGAGAAATGACAGCATCACGTTCATCTTGTAGTAAAAAGTAAACACGTGAGTACAGAAAGTTTCTGAAAAAATTTCTTCATTTTCTTCCTTAAAATAATAAATCAACATAATATGAAATTTGAGGAAACAAAATTAAAATGATAATATTGGTTTCTAGATTTTAGAGTGTTAAAACTCTGACGCTAATTGTTGGATTCTATCATCTCAAAGCTTCAAATGCATAGTCTTTTTTGAAACTGCAAAAATAGGCAGAAAAAAATGATTAAAAATATACATATGAATCACAGGCACTTGTTTCTGTAATAAATTTTTGACCCGTAGTATAATAATACTACGGGTCAAAAATTTATTACAGAAACAAGTGCCTGTGATGTGAATTTCTTTTTAAGGAGTAAAACATCCATGCATTAATCATTGTGCGTTGGTGTTTTTTGGATATTTGAAATTTAGAGCTATAATTAATTTCTGAAGTATTTTATATGATCGCTGACTGTGATATGAATTGACAAATTGATATTAACATGATTAAGTATGAAAAAATAAATTGTATTTGAGAACATATTGTAGTAACTGTAACCTCTCTCTCTCTCTGCCAGTTTGCAAATTTGGACGATCCAAATCAATAAAAAAGTAATCAAGTTGGTTTTACAGTATAGGGGGACTTGATTAACCAATTAATTGTTTGGAGACGAGTCTATGCAAATAAGAGGTTAAGATATTTTGTTTCATCTTTTTTGTTTGAGATTTAATTCCATATTGTTAATTAAAGATTATACAGAACCACCCCTATTATCTTCGGGCATACATTCCAAACAAAGCATTTATATTGGAAAATAGATAGGTTTATGGAAATATCTCATCAACAACTCCCTTTATTTCGGAAGAGCTTGCTACGATCGAGCAAGGTTTAAAAGACGAATTAAGCTAATATTTTATCGGCTCTCAGTTCATTTGATCCCGAGCTTGTTTTCACGTGCTTCATTGATATTTTCGCCATCTACATATTTTGCATTGCCTTCTCAGCGCAGTCCATCTGATATCTAAAATTTTGTATTTTTTTTTTTTTTTTGCCAAGATTTTAGAAGAGTCAAATGATGGAGTTGAGGTTTTAATTAAGATGCATTTAATTAGTACTATATATTGAAATGTTTTATCTCTGACGATCAGGACGTACACGGGATTTTCCATTTCCGTTCTGCTTCCTGTTAATTATGCTCACATTATGAAAACTGCCAATCTGTCAGCACTCGGATCTAATTAACATTGAATGTCAATATCGCCGTGTCGGGGTAGATATAATGACTCGTTGAATACATGTATATTATTTGTATTACAGATTAGATTTACATTTATATATGCATTATAAAAAAGATATTAAAGAAAAATATATACAAGTATACAAAAATATTGACAGACCAACAATACTTTGTACATGATCATCCAATACCATCGGATATTAAATCCTTTCAACAAGTTCCATGTTCAATCACTCCAAATCTATTTTACGTGCTTAATATGTAGATTGAAAATAAGATTTAAAAAAAATAATAAATAACTGTAAAAAAAATTCCCTCAAATTGTTTTTTTTATTATTTTTATTAAAGTGTCCTTTCTATATTTTTTTTCAAACTTGGTCGACACAACTTGCCGGTGGATGGCTGCAAATTAAGACCCGCATGAGGAACACATATTACATGTTTCAATTTAAAAGCTACATATACATGTATCTTGTGACATGAGTGGTGTTCGAGTCAAAAGCGGTATTTTTTTCTCACTGAAATATTTTCATTAAAAAATGTATTTATTTATCAAGGCCATAAATGTGTCTTTAATATTTCACGCCTTCTTTTTCAATTTCAGGAAAAGGAAAAGCTAATGAGAACCCAGCATTTCTGAACTGAGAAGTTCTTAACATCCTGACAATCAAAATGGATCCCATGTCAGCGGGCCTAATAACAGTGGATTTCCTTCTGATTTTTACCATTATTTTCACTAACACATTTGCAATCGTCTTTATATTGAAGAAATCAAAGAGAAATTCTAAAAATTTACTTTTAGTTTCTCTATCCCTTTCAGATATTGCCGTTGCAATTTTTGTTATTCCTAACGTTATTTTCTTGAAATTGCACAACTCTTCTGTAAGCCCAATCATATGCCAAATTTGCTTGTACGCAGAATACATGGCAAGTGCAGCAAATGTCTTTTCTATTTCCGTTCTGGCTTTGGACAGATTCAGAGCTTTAGTTTATCCTCTACAAAACAAGGACCCAAGACGCGAGGTGGTATACGGCAGTATTGTACTGATTTGGGTTGCATGCCTTTTCTATGCTATACGGGCACCTGTTGTTTTCAGGGGTAAGATGTTCAAAGTTGGAAGCGGCAACTCGACGACTGTAAAGTATGGATGTGCTGTACCAGACCCTCTTCTAAGTCTGCATGCTGGATTTATTGTGCTCGACTTCGTCATTCTCTTTGCCATCCCAGCTTTAATTTTAATTGGCTGTAATGTTAAGGTTTCTCTAGAACTGTGTAATAACACACCTGTAGCATCCACGATGCCAGAGACCATAGCAAAGAGACGCAGAAGGGCCGTGCGAATTTTGCTTATCCTGATTTTAATATTCATTGTTCTCAATTTTCCGCTACATTCTTTTCGATTGGCCAGACATGTCTTTAAGCAGACTATTACTGGAGCGTCAACAATCGGACATATATTTCTGATTCTTACCTTTACCAACAATTCCTTGAACGTTTTCTTCTACGCTTTGCTGAACGAGGACATAAAGACGGCCTGCTTGATGTGTTGCAAAAGGGGAAGAAATCAGGTGGTTCCTTCCGCTAGTACTAATCAAACAAATAAGACAATCCAACAACCAACCAGGAATCCGCATGTGTCATAGTGTATCCAGGAGTGATGATTTATAATTTTGTTTGTCAGTCATTCTACGATTGCAGAGCCAATTCATGGTAGATGTACATGTACTTATATACATGTATAACATGAAAAAATAAGTAGCTTTATATAGCCAATTTACACCATATAAACAAATTCTTTAAACAATGTTTCACTACACTTAACAAGCTAATTCAGAGAATTCGTGTCCCCCGCTTAGGGAAAAAGTCGGATCCCCCTGACTGAATTTGTAGAATTATTAAAAGTATACATGTATACTGAAGCAAATAAAATACATGTATATCAATATGCATATAAAGGTTTGATTGCTTATTCTTTATTATGTGTATAGAAGATTCTTTTTATATGGAATATTTATCACACTGTAATGATGATTTTATAACCTCATAAATTTTTCATTTCACATGCTGAATACTATCATTTAGTAAAAAAAGAAAAGTATTAAAAAAAAAAAAAAAAAGGATCGACCGAGATTCGATCCCGTGACTTCTCACATGTGAAGCGAGAGACATACCACTGGACCACGGAATCGCTTTATATGGTAACAAGTATATGCAGAACCGAAGTCACATACATGTATATATTCATGTTCGGTATTCTCAAAATTTTACACAATCCATGGTGTTTGATTTATTTAGCCTTTATTAAACAGTTCTAATAGATGTAATAAGAACATAAAGTCCGCCGAGAACCTGTTTTATACGCAATAACTCTCCTCATGCCCCTGTGCTAAAATAGCGACATGTAATACTATAAATACTAATAAAACAAACGGGGCGGGGCACTTTGAGAGGGGTGAGAGAGGTCCTAGGGAGTTTTGGTATAAAATTATATTGCATAAGCTCAAAATCTTCTTGAAATATCGCCCGGAAATGATAGTGTTACATACAGACAGAATGTATAAATTTACGACCTTGAACTTTGACCTTTTGACCTTAAAATCAATAGGGGTCTTCCTTAGGCCACAGGGAGTTGTTATGTAAAATTTCGTGTGGAAACGAAAGTGTTATAACAGACAGCATTTGCTTATTTATGACCTTGACCTTTTGACCTCAAAATCAATAGGGGTCTTCTTTAGTCCATAGGGAGTTGCTGTGCTAAATTTCATTGCAAACGCTCAAAGGGTTCTCGAGATATCGTGTGGAAACGAAAGCGTTACAGACAGACAGAAAGACGGACGGACGGACAAACCCAAACAAGCTAATTCAGAGAATTGGTGTCCCCCGCTTAGGGAAAAAGTCGGATCCCCCTGACTGAATTTGTAGAATTATTAAATGTATACATGTATACTGAAGCAAATAAAATACATGTATGTCAATATGCATATAAAGATTTGATTGCTTATTCTGTATTATGTATATAGAAGATTCTTTTTATATGGAATATTTATCACACTGTAATGATGATTTTATAACCTCATAAATTTTTCATTTCACATGCTGAATACTATCATTTAATAAAAAAAAAGTATTTAACAAAAAAAAAAAAAAAAAAAAAAAGGTTCGACAGAGATGCGATCCCGGGACCTCCCGCATGTGAAGCGAGTGATATAACCACTACACCACGGAATCGCTTTATCTGGTGTGAAGTATATGCAGAAGTAAAGTCACATACATGTGTATATTCATGTTCGGTATTCTCAAAATTTTACACAATCCATGGTGTTTGATTTATTTAGCCATTATTAAACAGTTCTAATAGATGTAATAAGAACTTAAAGTCCGCCGAGAACCTGTTTTATACGCAATAACTCTCCTCATGCCCCTGCGCTAAAAATAGCGACATGTAATACTATAAATACTAATAAAACAAACGGGGCGGGGCACTTTGAGAGGGGCGAGAGACGTCCTAGGGAGTTTTGGTATAAAATTACATTGCATAAGCTCAAAATCTTCTTGAAATATCGCCCGGAAATGATAGTGTTACACACAGACAGAATGTATAAATTTACGACCTTGAACTTTGACCTTTTGACCTCAAAATCAATAGGGGTCTTCAATAGGCCACAGGGAGTTGTTATGTAAAATTTCATTGCAATAGCTCAAATGGTTCTAGAGATATCGTGTGGAAACGAAAGTGTTTTAACAAACAGAATTTGCTTATTTATGACCTTGACCTTTGACCTTTTGACCTCAAAATCAATAGGGGTCTTCTTTAGTCCATAGGGGGTTGCTATGCTAAATTTCATTGCAAAAGCTCAAAGGGTTCTCGAGATATCGTGTGGAAACGAAAGCGTTACAGACAGACAGAAAGACGGACGGACGGACGGACAAACCCAAATTAATATCCCCCGCTTTTCAAGCGGGGGACAATTAATATCCCCCACTTTTCAAGCGGGGGACAAAAAGTACTCTAGTAATCTGATCTCGTTGTAATAATTTCATGTACAACAATTCAGAGATAAATCTGTGTCTTTGGTTATAAAGAAGTGTAATCGAAGCTCATGATTAAACAGGACTCATTAATAATTTCTATTAATAAACTTAAATTTTGACGTTGAGTATAGAAAGGTATAACAATTTTTATGTCTTGCAAAAATTTGGTATAAAGTTTAAATTTAGAATATCGTTACGGAAATCAATCGTTACGGAAGTTAATTTTCAGTAATAAAAATTAATTCTCAACAATAGATAATTATGATTACCGTTCGTTTTAAGATTTTTATGAAAAGAATGAAGTAATTCGCTACCAAGATAACTTTTAAAAAACCTTATTAATTATTCCTAAAGTACAAAAACAATTTAAACATTCATATACATAACCGTTACGGAGATGAATTTTTGACAGAAACTGCGAAGAAATTTATTTTCCCGTATATAATTTTATTATGTCGAAAATGTAACGGTCTTTAAATGAGGGATTCTAATTTCAAGTCAAATAATATTTTACTTGAAAATAGAATCGGTCATATTAAGTTTCCGAGGTCATTTTTTCGGAAGTTCCGGGGGGTAGGGCTGGCCCACAATAGGGAATCCAAGTTTTACATTGAAATACATAAGAAAAATCTTTAAAAATATTCTTCTCAAGAACCGACGTCGATGGAAAGCTGAAACTTATGTGGAAGCATCCTGGGGAAAGGTAGTTTCTAAATTGTTAAAATCATGACCCCCAGGCCAGGTGTAGGACGGGGCCACAATAAGGAATCCAAATTTTACATAGAAATAGGAAAAATCTTTATATTCTTCGCAAGAACAATTGGCCAGAAATGCTGAAACTTATGTGGAAGCAATATGGGGTAGTGAAGATTTTAAATTGTTAAAATCATGAACACCCTCCCCCCCCCCCCCCCCCCCCGGGGGCATGTTCACAGTAGGTATTACAAGGGGGAATTCTGGTTAAAAACGACATGTATTTAATTTATTATTATAACGAAAAAGTATTCGTTCCTGTAACAAAGTTTTTGGCGAGTACTTTTTATCGCGAACTTGGCCTTCAACGTCAAATCTCGAAAATTATAATTGAATGGACGGTTGATCAACAAAATTCACAAAGATTTCAGCACCAGAAAAATAACAGCAAGATTTATTTTTTCGCGAGTAATGCTTCTCGCGAAATTACGCGGAAATTAATTCCTCGCGTATAATTAGGAATCTACAGTATTTTCTAAAAGTATAGAGATCGTATAGGCTATTAATTCAAGTCTTTGTAAACATACGGAGATAACGAACAGTATTCAAGATCAAAAGTCCATAAAACAATACAAAATAGGAGCAGAGCAAACATGGACCTCAAAAACGTCAGAGGTTGGATTAGGTGCCATGGAGGAGTGAGCATCCCATGCCGGTCGGTCACACCCGCTGTGTGCTCCTTGTCGGGAAAATCCGTCGTCAATTCAATGTATAAATAATGGACTAACTATTAGTATGAAAAACGTCAGTCAGTATTTGATCAATGATAAATTCTATTGTGACAAGTTTTCTTGTCTTAAGAAATTTGATCAGCAGGGTGGGGTGGGGTGGGGTGGGTTGTTACACCTTCACTTTCATGCAGATTTCTTTGGTCTTTCTCAATAGTTTTTTAATATAACAAGTATTTATTGATATAAAGAACATTTCCTCTTTGAAAAAGCCTTGCATACAAATATAGATTTTTTTTATTATCATCTGAACTTTATAATTTTGAGTGAACGTGACCATACCGACAGAAATTACGTACTCTTCATCACTGAAACTGATTTGAATATAAAGTAATTTTAAAGAATACATATATTTCTTAATACCAAATTATTAATAGTAAATATGCAAGGTCATGTTGTAAATTTTGAGTTTACTACTGTTACCCGGTAGTTTTAAATTATACAATATTACAACATTTAGGACTATTTCCTTTTAAGCTTGAATTTCAGTAAGGCGTGGCATTTTTGACATTACATAATTAGCTTCTGTTTAAACAGCTTTCCTTCACTGTTGAAATATACTTGGGATAGAAATTCGGGCAAATGCCAAGTAGTGTATCAATAACATTGTCTCTTCCCGCAAAGAGGTTGAGCTTAAGTCGTCTCATCGTTGTCAACAACAATTAAAAGTTCCTTATGTTATTAATTTCTCAAGCAATGAGAATCTATTTGGCAATTGAGAGCCGCTATTTACGTAGCGCCGAGAATGCCACGCCTTACTGAAAGTCTAAAACTTACCTGGAAATGGTTCTAAAAAGCGTTATTTAAACAATAGATAAGGGTGACTGGAAAATAACCTCTTTCGCATGTTTCGGGCAAGTGTAAAATGAACCCCAGCAGCCATTATGCTTTTTAAGCAACACTGGTTAGTCATGATCTTGCAAATACACCATGTTCATGAACTCAACTCTGCGTCTTAAAAAAAATACCTACACTAGTATACGATATTAATAAATGTCCTTCACATTAGATTGTCAACCATTTTTTTTTTAATTTTATAAGTTAGAGTAACTTGACAGTTGTCCATGTAATTAGTATCATGAGTAAAATTATATGTATCTATTATTAGTTTTTTATATAGTATTTGCTATTTTTAATGATTTTTTTAATTCAGGTAATAAATAAAAATATTTAATTTTAATGTATATTATTCTTTCCATATGCTAGTATTCTCTTTCTCCAAATCACAATTATGATATAGAGTATAACAGTAATTACATGTAATTATCTTGGACAAATTCAGTTTCGCGCATATTTTTTTCAATATCTAAAATTCAAATGTGTGGAAAACGGGAACAAACTCTGCATATTAATCCACCCCTGATAGGCGTTTTGATAGTCACACATATAATAAGCAGTTGGTGTGGCCTTCAGTCCATTCCTAAAAGTAAGTCGATTCAATCATGCGGAAAAGCTTTTTCAACGGATGAATGTATTACATAACCTGATAATGGCGATAATGAAAGGGTCAATGCTTGGTCTTGGTTTATCCCCGGGGAGTCACAAGCCATTTAATGTAAATAAAAGTACAATGAAAGTAAGAGGGGTCTTTTATGTCGACTTTGTTTAATTGGTGAAAAACGACATATTCAATAATTGAATGTTTGTCAATTTCGTCTAACGGGAAAAGGGTAACGGATGTTACATGGAGCACTCTCGTGTATATACATGTATCTAGAGAGTGGAAGTCAAGTTATGTATACGAGAATATAAAGGAGTAATACACCAAGTATGGAATTGCTGCGGCCTTAAAAACGTTATCCTGTACATGTTTGGAAGAGGGAAAAGCATAACTATGATAAGATGGACAAGCAACAGCAAAGGGTCTTTTTAACATTGGATGTAATATTTATGTGTTGGATTATTGTTTTCAACATTTCATCAATTGTTGTCATTATACGAAAATCAAAATTGAGGAATCCCAAAAATTACCTGTTAATTTGCCTTGCTTTTTCGGACCTGTGTATTGGTGTGTTCGTGATACCAAATGTAGTGTTCTTATCGCTTCATAATTCTCCTGTGTCTGCCTTGGTTTGCCAAATGTGTATGTATTCCGAATTCATGGCAAAGGTAGCCCATGCGTGTTCGATTGTTGCACTTGCAATAGACCGATTTATAGCAATACAGTTTCCTATGAAGTCAAAGCAACTTAGAACCCAGAGAAACTATATGTTTGTTGTTGGTGCTATAACCGTTTTCTCTCTCCTGTACGGCATTCGTGGGCCTACCCTTTACAGACAGACAGAAAAAGTCATCCCAAGCCAGAACAACGGTAACAACACAGTGGTGAAATACCTATGTAAAGTTACAGATGATGTAATTCCCATTCATTTAGGATTTTTGATTGTGGACTTTCTAGTGCTTTTTCTTCTTCCCGCCATTGTATTAATCATCTCAAATACTGCCGTATCCCGGACGTTAAGCAAGAAAGCAATAACAAGGACCGGAAAGATCCCTCCGCCATTACTTGCCACAAGGAAGAAAGCCATGCGTCTTCTGCTTATTATGGTCGCCATCTTCATCATCCTGAACTTTCCACTATGGTATTATCGAATGGCAATGGACATTTTTAAGCAGAATATCCCGAATTCCGCAATAGTGAAACACAGTTTTTTGCTTCTAGTTTTCTTTTATAACTGTTCTAATGTGTTCTTTTACGGGATGCTGAATAGTGAGTTGCGCATGATGCTGTTTAAGATATTCAATGCGTGTGGACTCTGCCAAGACGTGGATATGTTAAGAAGGTCCAGCTTCATGAGTCATTGCTCCTCCAGTAACACAAGTTTATACAACATTTCAAGAAGAAATACGAACTCTTCACTGCGACAGATGACAGTAATTGTTGAGAATACTTAACTAATACATGTCTTTGAAAGAAACCTTCATTTCATTATTAAACTTGTAAAATTTAAAATGCGTTTTGACTTGTGACCTTACATTTTATCCAAGAATGAAAACTACATTCTACGTGTAGATCCATTTTGAGCAAATTGATTGTGACGACGTGTTCAATTCCTGCAATACCGCAACGTGAACAAATTTAACACCTCAATTAATAAGAAACAAAAAATAAAACTATGCATCCACTTCATTATATTTCAGAAATGTACACACTAGTCCATCATGCTTTCCCTACCAATGCAGTCGCATTGACAAAAGAACGGAAAGATACACTTACAAGTCATGTATTTGTACAATGGATGTAAAGGGAGTTAACGCGATAAGATATAATTATACATCTCATAATAAAAGCTTTATTATTGATTGTCCAATTGTCATCTTATTTCCTAATTACAGCATTAAAATTCATAACAAAAAATTAAGTAAATTTTAATATATTCTATATTTGATGAAATATAAGTGTGAATGGATGTCAATTCAACAAAGAAAATTTATAATGTTTCCCAGAAATTGTTGAGAATTTTTTGATACATTTACATGTCTATCCTAAAATGTTGAATTAATAACGTATAATTTAACATCTGTGACTGCTGATGTTCAAATATTACTATCAAAAAGGAACCCTATTTTAAAAGTATTTGCAGACTGTTTAGCCAGTGATATTTCTAAAACTGGGTATATTTCGCCGTCTACTTTGTATTTCTTGCTAGAAAATATTTTAAAAAGAAGAGGAATTAAGGTAAAGAAAAGAGTTGTAGAGCTAGAGTAAACTCAAAAATCACATATCAAAGAAGGATAGGACATTTGCTCATTAGAAACTGCATTTGGTTTAGAAAATGAGTTTCACTCCTATTGTAGCCCTACTCTGTCTTTCTCTCTGCTGAATTCCTATCCATTTTTCAATATTTTGACATACATGAATCGATAATAGACAATTAATGAAATATCATGTTTCAGAGGCATCCCTGCTTTTGTACTTCTTTGATAATAAATATCTATAATATGGTTTCTTTTTTAAAAGCACTCATTTTGAACATTAGCAATCGACTGGAAGAATGCAAAGGAAATGGTAAATTATTCGTGTAAACTGCATTGTACATGTAGCTGTGTCATTTGATAAAATAAATCACACATCATTTAGTGTGAAAAAAAATTCTGTGCAATATTTTAAATGATTGTATTAAACAATGTTAAATGAATTGTATAAAAAGCATGGAACTAAAGCATTAAAAAAAAATTTCAAACTATTAATATTCCAATTTTTTTTAATATTTAAAAATCCAAAAAATATTCTCAATAATTTCTGGGAACACTATAATTAAAATCAGTAACAAAGCTTTGAAAAGATTAACATGTATATTTATACAACATTTATACATGTACATATTGATCACATAGTTTATCTGAGAAACTGACAATCTCTTTTTATTTAATTCATTCTTATAAATCACCATCTCACATACATGTATCATCAACAATGATATTGTTACTGATAAAACCTTGTCATAGTATTTTTCATCTGAAGAAAAGGGGTACATGTGTGTGAAAATGCAAGCCATTTAAAATGCAAAAAACAAAATTATCTTACGTGTACATGTATATCATATTTTACAGAAGAAAACAAGCCAAATAATACTGTATTTTGTAATTGTAAAGCAATGTTACATGCATTTATGTTATTTTTATAACACAGACACACAAGTAGTCTAACAAAACAAGAGGCCCAGGGGCCACATCGCTCACCTGAACAATTGGCTGGGAAAAACACATATCAGATCAGAACTGAAAGTTTACTGGGGGGAGGGAGGCTTGAATTTTAACCCCCCAGGGGGTCATGATTTGAACAAACTAGAATCTACAATACCTGAGGATGATTCCCTATAAATATCACTAAGCATGGCTTTGAAGTACTTGAAAAGAAGATTTTAAAAGGTTTTCCTATATATTACTACATGTATTTAAACTTTTATTGGCCAATTGGCCCCACCCTACCCCAGGGGATCATGAATTGAAGAAACTTGAATCTACACTACCTGGGGATGATTCTACAAGAGTTTCATCTTTCCTGTCTCAATGGTTCTTGAGAAGAAGATTTTTCCTATATATTCCTATATAAAACTTTGATCGGCCATTTTGGCCCCACCGTACCCCCGGAGGTCATGATTTGAACAAACTTGAATCTACACTACCTGAGTATGATTCCATATGAGTTTCATCTTTCCTGGCCCAGTGGTTCTTGAGAAGATTTTAAAGATTTTTCCTAATATATTCCTATGTAAAACTTTGATCGACCATTTTTCCCCCACCCTATCCCCGGGAGTCATGATTTGAACAAACTTGAATTTACACTACCTGAAGATGATTCCACATGAGTTTCATCTTTCCTGGCCCAGTGGTTCTTGAGAGGAAGATTTTAAAGATTTTTCCTAATATATTCCTATGTAAAACTTTGATCGACTGTGGTTCCTTCCTACCCAGGCGATCATGATTTTGAACAAACTTGAATTTACACTACCTGTGGATGTTTTCACATGACTTTCATCTTTCCTGGCCCAGTGGTTCTTGAGAAGAAGATTTTTAAAGATTTTTCCTATATATTCCTATGTAAAACTTTGATCGACCATTTTTCCCCACCCTACCCCCGGGGGTTATGATTTGAACAAACTTGAATTACACTACCTGAAGATCATTCTACATGAGTTTCATCTTTCCTGGGCCAGTGGTTCTTGAGGAGAAGATTTTTAAAGATTTTTCCTATATATTCCTATGTAAAGCTTTGATCGACCATTTTGGCCCCACCCTACCCCCAGAGGTTATGATTTGAACAAACTTGAATATACACTACCTGAAGATCATTCTACATGAGTTTCATCTTTCCTGGGCCAGTTGTTCTTGAGGAGAAGATTTTTAAAGATTTTTCCTATATATTTCTATGTAAAACTTTGATCGGCCATTAAGGCCCCACCTACCCTCGGGGGTCATGGTTTGAACAAACTTGAATCTACACTACCTGAAGATGATTCCACATGAGTTTCATCTTTCCTGGCCCAGTGGTTCTTGAGAACAAGATTTTTTAATAATGCCATTAATTTTTCTCTAATTCATAATTATCTCCCCTTGGAAAAGGGCGTGGCCCTTCATTTGAACAAACATGAATCCCCTTTACCCAAGGATACTTTGTGGCAAGTTTGGTTGAAATTGGCCCAGTGGTTCTTGAGAAGAAGATGAAAATGTAAAATGTTTACGACGACAACGACAACGAAGACAGACGACGGACAAATTTTGATCAGAAAAGCTCACTTGAGCCTTCGGCTCAGGTGAGCTAAAAATCTGTTGTACTTGAATATTGACATTCAATATGTGTGACCAAGATAAAATAAAAAGACATGAAGGTTTAAGAATAGTTAAGTACATTTTCAAGTAAAGAACACATCAACATTCAAAAAATAGATTAAGTTTTAAAATTTAAAACATTGAAAAAAGTGTATGAGTACATATGGTACATGAAAAAATCATCATTCAGTTGGTTCACATAGTTACATGTATCACTTAATAAAAATTCTAGAGGAAAATAAAGGCACATTTTCATTATTATGTGTGTGTGTCTGCTTTGTAAATTATACTTTTCATGTACGATATTCAAATACTGATAGCATGTTACAAATATGGATAAAATAAAAAAAAAACATGTAGTAGTTATTCATGCTTACATATGATAAAAATTTGGCATAGCTTTAACTTGACAAACCACAGCCTATTAATCCTCTAATGTAAGACTTCAACTCTATGACAAGTATTGCTACAAATAAGCACCAAAAAATTTCATTAATAGATTAAATAAATTTCATATTCTATCAAACCGGGCATCAATGCTATCAAATTTATCAATATTTTTCAATACTTCATACAGTACATGGATTAAAGTAGCTTAATTTTTTTTTAAAAAGTAAAAAAGAAATGAAGTTAAGTTCCTTTAAATACCTCAATCAAGATGATTTTAAATATTGATAAAACCAAATTAAACTTTAATTCTTTTGATTTTATATCATTATGGAAAATAGATAAGCAGAGATCATGTTCTGGGCCATAAAACTTAAATGAGCTCACTTTTGATATCCGTCTCACTTTTACCAATGGAATTAGTAGTAGAAAAGAGAGACTGAGAGCAAAAGTGAGCTCATTTGACTTTTTATGGACCCTGAACCATATCAATATGCGAGTTTCGAGACTGTAACTCTCTTACAACAGAGACGCAAAAAGTATCCAAATCAGCATGGAATTGGGACGGGTTGCTGTGTATACAAACGTGCATAAATAAATGAAAGAGTTTTTGGCTTTTAAAATTCATATAATGTTATAAAAAAGATAATAACAGTAAGGCCCCAAAAAATTAATCAATTGTTTCTCAGGCACCGCCGCATCAGTTCAAAAACGGCCGCATTGATCAATTTTATTGACATATTGAAAAGGGAAATAACCCAATTTTCTAATTTTCCAAGTTGAAAAAGAAAATCGAGTTATTGCCCTTTTCATAAATGCTAAGATAGACGTTTATATTAGAAAAACAATGTCTTTCTTCTAAATCTACAGTATTTTATAAGTTAACTTTTAAATAAATGTTTGGAATAACATTATTTAAAGTTGAATACATACTATAACTAATTTCAGAGAATAAAACTTAAAAATTACTTCAATTAGTAGATATTATCATTTTATGAGAACAAATGACTTTTAAAAAAGGTGTAGACTAAATCCTGCTTCAAAAAAAAAAAAAAAAAAAAAAAAAAAAGCCTGCCTGCCGCATTGAATTTAGATTTTTTTGGCCTGAGAAACAATTGATTAATTTTTTTTGGCCTAATGCATTTTAAGATTTCATTAAGCTCAACTATGCATATTTAATTTACATATCTACTTTCAATTAGGATATTTGAAAACTTGTAGTCTTTATAAAAAAATAAAAGATTTCCTTCATTATGCAAACCTTTGCTAAAAAATTAGCGGGCTCCTTGAAGTTATAGTAAGGGAAAGAATCATTCAGATAGCTGACATTCAATGTCAGATCAGATATATATGTATTTCCTAGAGACCCATATCTCTTTCCTCGTCTGAAAAGTCTTACTTTGATTGATATTTCCTTTTGTTACAATTGTTTTGTTTAAAAAAAATTACGTCCTTTCATCAGTTTGGTTCTTTTTGAGTTGAAGAGTACATCCTGACAATCATGTACATGTAGTTATGATAAACCAGTATATCAATGATGCAATGTGTTTAATATAACTAAGTGTCCCACCTGTCTGTTAATGCAGCAACAAAACTCCCCTCCTCAATGAAAGAGTGCAGAAAGGGAGATAATCTCGAAACTTGCGTAT
Source organism: Saccostrea cuccullata (assembly GCF_032062105.1). Taxonomy (NCBI): domain Eukaryota; kingdom Metazoa; phylum Mollusca; class Bivalvia; order Ostreida; family Ostreidae; genus Saccostrea; species Saccostrea cuccullata. The sequence goes on from NW_026933969.1 coordinate 33,108, forward strand.
TGCTCCAAATGATCATTTTTTTAGCAATTTCTGATTAAGTTGATGTGTTCTTTCTTATTCGATATATACCAGTGCTTAAAGCGCAATAGTGATAATGGTTTTAAACAATAAAGATATATTTACATAAAGCTGCCCTCCATATTTGAGCCAACAGTAGATGTCCCATTTAAAAGATAGATAATAGATAATACATGCATTGTGATAAAACAATATACTAGGCACTTACATAGTCAAAAGCTTTCTAGAATTGTTATGCTCGGTATATGTTTTATCTATGGGCATTTCTGCTTTCTGAGAGCACCACGATCAGCACACATCATGAAATGGTTACCATAGATCCGTCCAATGGATATTGCAACTGCTTTATGGTTATGGGAATAAAGCTGCCAAGCTATTCACACTCTTTAGCAGTCTGTTGCAGGAGCATGTATGCCTTGAATGGGACAAGTGACCATGGCCCTGATTTTTTCTGCGGTCAAGCGGGGCGCTGTTTGCAGGGACAGCCAGCGAGGGACTGGGATGCTAGTCTGAGTATTTAACAGTTTTATTTCAATCAAGACAGTTGAATGATAATTTTGAATGTTAACCTTTCTGATCAAACCCATCAGTTCCATCCGGACCACGTGGTTGTCTCAAAATAGCCACAGTACAGTTATTATTCACGTTAAGTCTTCCATCTTCTAGCTGCATCAGCCTCGGTGGTCTGGAATTAAAAAATAAAATATTTCAAAAAGCAAGGTTCTTAAGAGTCTTACTGGCAAGTGCTGTCTATATAAACAATAACAAGATTCCATGGCCACAGTGCTCACATGGATTATCTTGGCCCTGTTATTCTGCTTCAGATTTTTTTCAAATTAACATGTACAGCTGCATTGCTGTGAAAAAAGTTTGATTTCTTGTTAGAATATACCTATAAAATTCACTGCTTTCTAGTCCCTCACTTCTTATAATTCCCCAAGTTTCTTCATGTTGGCATCATAAACTGCATCAATGTCCCGTATTCATGAAAACTCCTTCAAACTTTCATAGCCAAGGACTTTTTTTATATCTTTGCCATTAGGAAACAAACTAACTTTGGTGACCCACTCTCTACTGACCTGTTATTAGTCACTGTGACTTCCTCTTTCACTTCTGTTGATGAAGTTGAGCCTAAGATTCTTCTTCTTGCTTCAGCATACTCTGCTTCTCTTTGTTCCAAAGTCTTTGTAGGTTTGTTATTTGCTCTGCAAATTCAATGAACTCAATATTGAAAATCATTTCAATAAACAGAACATGTAAATACTGATGTACAGGTACATATGCACCTAAATGAACAAAGGTCGCTTTCCCATGTTTACAATGCATAAACAAATATTACATGTATTCCAAAATTCCAAAGTAGCATAGACTGTTGGAGAGATAAGACGTGTTTTTATGAGCTCTTATCAATACCTAGCTGATTACTAAAAATTGATAATGGAATAATGGATCTGAGTGGAAGTTCTAGTATTTTTAAATCATTTTTGAACTCATTTAGTGGATTTTCACAATCTTTTAATGGAAATGATAATGAATTGGACTTAAACCCATCGGCGAATTTACCAGACTTTATTCAGGTTAAGCTTAACACAGAAAGTGTCACCGTAAACTACGATGACCAGAAGCATGAATTTGTGTTATCCGTGCTTCAGAAATTGCTTTCATTTCATGGGAATAATAAGAGGAATGGATGCATTTACAAATCTGTGTGTGATACAGTTACTGTAACTATCTACAGTAGCACACATACCATTCTCATTCAAGGGACTAGAGCGTTTGAATGGTACAGGAACGACTTTCTGAAAGAAATAAATTGTCAACCAGATATAACCCACAATGACTCTGAAACGGAGTGCAAAATTATTGTTGACCAGCCGAACTGTACCTCGACCCCACGGCCCTCTAAGAAACTGAATGAATCAAATATTGCGACAGGATGCGGTGGCCATTGTAAGAGTGCAGAAAGCATAAAACATCTTTCCGAGACAGTGAAAATGCTCACCAAAGAAGTTGAAATCCTGAAGAAGCAGCTAATGGAAGCAGAACAAGCCAAGCCGCATTCTAATACTTCTACACAAACTTGTGGGAAAAAAGTGAAGCAGAAGGAAACTATGACTGAGGGACTCTCTGTAACAAATGGGATTTCAAGGCATACCCAGTGTACAATTACTGTTGAGAAAAGAACCTCCAGTACCTCAACAGATGCAGATGTCAGTCCCAGTCCTGTGTTGAAAAACACCCAGTCCATCAAGAAAGTGACAAATAAAAAGACAGATGCACACATCTCCAAAGAGAGTCAAAATATATCGACCTCTAACAGACAAAACATCATCACAAGAAATTCTCAGCCTCCTGCAAGAGAATATAACGAAATACCGGTATCTACACTTGTCATCGGGAGTTCAATTCTTCAAAGAATAAAAACCCGTGGCTTAGATCAAAGTGTGAGAGTAAGTACAAATCGAGGTGCCAGTATTGCACACATTCGTTCAAAACTACAAAAGTTTGATGTGTCCTCAATCCAAAATGTTATTATTCAGGCTGGAGGAAATGATATTGCAAATTTCCGTAACATTGATGCGATTGAGAACGACTTTGCAGAAATAGTTGCTGATTTAAAAAGAAGAAATCCTAACATTGCAGTGTATCTATCGGAAGTGATTCCAAGACGGGATGCAGATGTAACCGAAGTGAATAAGTGCATTAGATATGTTTGTGAGGAGTACGGTGCTGTGTTAATCGAATCGAATAAGTCATTCAAACACTGGAATTCCCCTTCTTTTTGGAGAGATGGCATTCATTTGTCCGACCGTGGCACTGCTTCGCTTCTCAAGCTCTACAGTACTCATGTGAAAATTCTAAAACATCAAAATTCCTCAACTGTGCAGAACTGCTACTACTGTGGAGAGCAAGGTCATTCTTCGCGCAACTGCCGACACGGTAACAAAGTAACTTGCTGGTACTGTGGTGAACATGGCCACAAGCAGAAATTTTGCACAAAGTAGGATCGCGGCAAAGAAAGCTGTGCCGATTATACGAATTACTGTCCGATTATTAACAATGTCAAAAATTATTTTCACCCTTTGATTAATGTCTGTTTTGATTGTAATGAATCAATTTGCACCTGTCTTTTGTTCAATGATAACTCAAGTAATTATAGCTTAAAATCTGTAAATTCAGATCTATGTAAATCTAAACAGAAAATCCTTTTGAACCAAAATCAAAGAAAACTTTACAATTCCTCTCCAACAACAGACACTCCAAAAAATCATAACAAACAAAATGTGTGTGATTCAAAAGTTGGCCTTTTAAAAAAAGGTCTACATTTTGTAAATTTAAATGTTTGTCACATTTTACCGAAGTTAGATGAATTAATTTTATTTTTACAGGATCAACAAAATGTTGACATTTTTTCTCTATGTGAAACTTTTCTTGACGAAAATATTAGTGATTGTATTATAAATGTAAATGGATATACTTTTGAAAGAAAAGATAGAAAAGGAAAGGCGGGTGGTGGACTAGTTACATATATTTCAAATGATTTGAAATATAAACGGCGAACTGATTTAGAAATTAGTAATTTAGAAACATTGTGGCTTGAAATTAATCTTAAGAATTCTAAACCTATACTTTATTGTTCAGTTTACCGTCCACCATCTGCCCCCTCCTGCTGGGTAGACGATTTTGTTAGAGAGGTTCAGTGCGCTACCTGCTGTGACGATCAGGAAGTGATTATTACAGGTGATTTCAATATAGATATGCTCAAAGACCCCCCGCAGAGTTGGTCATCTGCAATTGTAGATTTGGGATTAACACAATTAATTAACACCCCAACAAGAATTACCAATAGCTCTAAAACTCTCATTGACCATTTCTACACTACGCACCCTGCTAACATATGTGAAATATCAGTACCCCCTGTAGCAATGTCTGACCATTATCCAATATGTGCTACCCGAAGATCTAACAGCATGCAACGCAAAGGCAGACACACTGAAATACAATACCGTGACTTTAAAACCTTTAATGAACATGATTTTTTGCATGATTTAAATAATGCAAATTTTGATGAATTAATTCTCCTGCATGATCCTGATGAAATTTTAACATATTTTTATGCAATTTTCAATTCTGTACTTAATAAGCATGCGAAAGTTAAAACAAAGCGTGTGAAATCAGAAATTCGCACTAAATGGTTAACTCCAGAAATAAATGAGGCTAGGATTAAAAGAGATCAATTCCATAAACAGGGAGACATGGGCAATTTTAGATTTTGGAGAAACAAGGTCACCTCTCTAATTAATGATGCAAAATCTACATATTATAAGACAGTAATTGAAAATAGTTCTACATCAAAAGAAATGTGGGGTCATTTAAATCAGCTTTCCTCAAAATCAGATAAATATTCATCCCCTTCCAATATAACTTATAATGGATTAGAATTTGATAATTTAAAAGACATTTCAAATGCTTTTAATGAGCATTTTGCACATATTCCAAGAAAATTGTTAAATAATCTTTCATTGACTAGTTTTGATTCAGAAAAATTGAAAAGATACACGGAAACAAAACTTGGAGATCAAGACTTTTTTGAAATTCCATTGATTAATGAAACAAAAGTATTTGATATGTTAAATAGGCTTGACATAAACAAATCTGCTGGCATAGACTTTCTTGGACCCAGATTACTTAAAATTTCAGCTAGTGTAATATCCAAACCTCTAACACACTTAATAAATTCCAGCATAATCAAGGGGTCCTTTCCTTCACAGTTAAAAATAGCAAAAGTAACTCCTCTATTTAAAAAGGGTGATAAATCAGACCCAGGAAATTATAGACCAATCTCAATCTTACCAACTATTTCGAAAGTCTTAGAGAAGCATGTAGCAGAAAATATACGAATCTTTACTTCTCACTATGATTTATTAATGAAAGCACAATCTGGATTTAGAGAATTTCACTCTTGCCAGACAGCTCTCACAAAACTAACTGATAATTGGCTACATGCAATAGATGAAGGAAATTTCGTTGGCATTACTTATTTGGATTTTAGCAAAGCATTTGATCTCGTAAATCATGATATACTTATTACTAAACTTAAATGCTACAACTTTGATCCTATATCGATTCAATGGTTTGAATCATACTTAAATGATCGAACGCAGAGTGTTAAAATTGGTGCGTACACATCTGAATCACTGCCTGTCACAGCAGGTGTGCCACAGGGATCTATTTTAGGTCCCTTGTTATTCCTGTTATATATTGCTGATTTACCATTATCTGTTGAACATTGTAATATTGATATGTTTGCTGATGACACTACAATGCATTTTCATGGTAACAATATTTCATATATTGAAGCAGCTCTGAATCAAGACCTTTTTCAAATACAAAACTGGTGTCAACAAAATCAGATGATTTTGAATACGGACAAAACTAAGAGTATGTTAATGGGAACACATCAAAAGAAATCAAAATTAGAAAACGCTAATCTTCATTTACAACTTTCTGGCCAACCCCTTGAAAATGTTACAACAGAGAAATTATTAGGTGTTCACATTGATCATAATCTTCAATTTACTAGTCATGTAGATGCAGTTTGCAAAACTCTTGCTTATAAATTATTTACTCTACGAAAAATTAAGAAGTTCCTTCCATTGCATACTAGAAAGCTATTTTATAACGCATTTATTTTACCATCAATTTTATATTGTCTATCTATTTGGGGTAACTCTCCTCAAACTCACATCGATAGAATATACAAACTTCAAAAACGAGCAGCTAGGATTATTTTAAATGAAAAATACGATGCACCTTCAATGCCCTTGTTTAACATATTAGGCTGGTTAACAGTTCATGAACTTCTATATTTACAGAAAAGCATTCTGATGTTCAAAACATTCCATGGTATGTCTCCTGATTATATGCATGATTTGTTTGAATTTCAAAGTTGTGGATCATACACGCTACGCTCACAGACAAATTCAGAACTTCGTTTACCAAAATTTAAAACTAATTTATTTAAAAATTCTTTGCAATATTCAGGGGTTATTATATGGAATGAGTTGCCTATTAGTATAAGGAATTCCCAATCCCTTTCAATATTTAAAAGTAGGGTAGAACATTTTTTACTTATGAAACGTTCTTCATGAAAAAAAAAAAAAAAAAAAAATTTTCATTCCTCTGAACTTATAATGAAACGAAAGTGTTTAATTTATTCTAGTGTAACATAATGTGTGTTTATATCTTATTGTTCCATGTTTGTGATTATTGTCTTTATTATTGTATAAAACATTGTATATGTGTTTTTAAGAAGGCCCCGAGGAAGACTAGTGCTCGCACTAATCGGATTACCTTCTATAAATAAAGTATTATTATTATTATTATTATTATTATTATTATATCTACACAAAAATACTGTCACATAATAACCCAAATTCCAATTTCAAGTTTCAAATTGTTTTTAAAATTGCCAATTTAACTCTGACATAGTTAATTATGGTGTTATCTTTCTGTTTACTATGTCAGTATGTGATAAATTTAAAAGTTTTTTGACCACAGATAAACAAAATTTACTTTGTACAGAATAATCAATATGTAAAATATTTTTTCCCCAAGGAAAGAATTCATTTCTCATTTCTGAATTATTTACACAATTTCCAGATTTCTCCACTTAATTCTTTTCTTCACTTTATAAATGTACTCTACAATAATTTTCAAAGACAAGAAAATTTCTCGCAGGATACATGTAATTGTTTTGACAATCTGACAAGTAAAATTCACTAATTTTGATAAATCTAATTAAACAGTCAATCTTGCCTTGTCCCTTGGTTTGCTGTAGAATTAGCATCTGATTTCCTTTTTAGTATGCGAACCTGTGGAGCATACTGTGTTCTATTTCCATCTTCAACCACAACTGCTTCTGATGCAAGTCTACAAAAAATAAAAAGGCAAACACTGACATTTATTTATTTCATTAATAAAACTCATTAATAAAATAAATAAACTGTACCAATACGTTCAAGCAGACATCATGCAACCTTAAAAGATCAGAGACATGCAATATAAAATATATTTTATTAGGCCTCTAAGGGTTGTGATATGATGTATATTTTTGTGTTCGTCTCAGTAATGTTGAGTGTCTTATGCTTGAAACTGGAAAGTTCCAAAACGTAAAAAAAAAAAAAAAACATTTTCTATAACAAAAAAATCTTTCTTTTGGATAGTTAAATTTGGTATAATTTAACAAATTTAAACAGCTCTCTCCAGTTTTAGACTAAATTTAAATCATTATAATTAAGAATTCCCTTTCATTACTTTCACAATAATGCACATGAATATACAAGCATAGACAGTCCTAAAAACATTGAAATATCTTCTCAGTCCATGTGCACACTGCTAATACAGACTTACTTTTTGGATTCCTTTAATTTCATTTCTTCTAATTTCTTGTCAAGATCCTTTAAAATAAAGAAAAATTCTGAAATCACAAAATTGTCAGGAAAAAATCCACAGTTGTAACAGTGCATGTCAACATTGTAGACATACAATGTTTATTTGAAGTGAGAATATTACAAAAATATGTGCATTTTTCAGAGAAAAATACATCAGGGCTCGACATTAATGCTTGTCCGGTACTGATGAAAAAATTTATGGACAAGTGAATATGCTGGGAACTAGTCCAATTGGACAAGTCACTTTAGTGCATTTTAATGTAAAAGTCTCTTTATCATGTTTATAATAAAAAGAACAACTGTTGAAAGTTAATTCGTAGTTTCAAGTCAGAAGCTGTACATAAACCCAAGCTTCAATTGCTATTAATTGAGATCACATTCAATCAGGATCCAAGTTCACTAACTGCATACTTCTGGAAAGGCATGGAGCTTACAAAGTTTGGATTCTGTTGGATGTTGACAGGTTCACTTGTGAACATTTATGTTGTTGTCAGGACAGAAAGCCTAGATAAAATTTCATTTTCTTTTTTTTGTTGTATTTATAAATAATATCATGAATCAATCAAAATTTACAATAATATCACGGATCAATCAAAATTTATTGAAAAATTTTCAGACAAGTGAAGTTGAAGTTCCGACAAGTTAATGTCTTGCCGAATGGTTACTTGTTTGAATGGACAAGTAGGAAAAAATGTTAATGTAGAGCCCTGTGCATATATAACTGCTCCCTATATAACACCTAAAACTTGGTTAATCAATATTTAATTTAATTGATACTTTCAGTTACTTTCCAAAAATCATGACAGAGTAAATCCATTCTCTTATTTACTAGATTGCAAATATATAGAACATGTTCTGAATGTCAGGGACCAACCTAGACCAAAAATTTAGGGAGACTTCACTTCTCCCTCAGAGAATTTTAGGGAGAAGTTTCAAATTTTAGGGAGACTTCTCAGCGCGCGCAATGCGCATGAATTATTTAATGAAATTTTAATGTATATTCAACCATTGATTTCTTTGAAGTATTCCATCATTCTAAACCTATTTAAGGAGACAGAAAATGTAGGTCTTTAAACAATGTATTTAATTATTTTTTCATCAATTAATTAGTCATCAATTCATAGCATGAAAATACATTTTTACACAATCCATTTAAATGGCTGTCAACTTGTACAAAATGAGTTTTGAATCAGTATTTACAAATTTTACACATGTACACATCATTTCAAAACTTTAAGATTGAAAAAGTTTTCTCTTTTTTTCATCTTTCCAGATTTTCAGAGCCTTAGCAAAGTCAAAGTTTTCAATTGATGGACCATCCTCTGAAATCCTCATTAAGTCATTCACTGAATTATTATTCAAGTTTGTTCTTAGCCTTGATTTGATCCGATTTTGAGTGGAAAACCCCCTCTCACAGGTAGCACTGTTCACTGGCAACAGTGTGCAACACTGAACAAGTTTGATGACGTTTGGCAGGATATCCTCATATTCTGAACCAAGTTTCTCACAAACTTCACTCAAAGAAGATGTTGCGAAAGAGCCTACCACAAGTCTTTTGTACTGTTTGTATTCCATAGGTACTTGATCCGTTTCTATTCCTTGGACAGCAAAATGTTCAGCTAAAACAGCTACACTTTCATTTCCAAATTTGGCTAACTCTCCTTTTTTGTGAGCTGAAGTGATATGAAGAGGCTGTAACACTTGCATTTTTTCAATTAATCCACTTTCTTGAAATCTATCTTTCAAATTCTTTACTATGTTGTCCACATATTGTGGCATGATAGATCTGAGAATGTTTCTCTGCTGGGAAAAGAATTTGACTTGAACTCCTTGTTGTCCTTCATCTTCATCATCAGAGCTCTCAAATCCATCAAAACCATCAATGTTAGTGTCAATGGCCTCTTGGACAACTGATTTTTTGCTTTCACTCTCAGGTCGATTGTACGTTACATCATCCCCATCTATAGTAGTAAATTCCTCAAGTTTATCTACATAGATGCCTTGAGCCTTTTTGAAATCAAGAAGGGCTTCACAGGTACTTTCCACTATTGGTGTAAGTTTACTCTGGTCCAAGTCCTTGGTTTGGAAAATCCGACTCAATCTACCCAGGAAAGGCAAAATGTCCATCAGCATATGAGTAATTGCAATGAAACTGTACTGGGAAACTTCTGCATGAATTCCCCTTGCAGCTGGGTTGGAAGTTCCTTCATGCTCTAGGGCTATAAGAAGGGCAGGGTAAGTCCTATAGAGAATTTCAACTGATTTCTGAAGACTTAACCATCTCACAGAGTGAATTTGGGCAAATTTCAGTGTAGGAAGGTTAAGCAGCATTTGGATTTCTCGCAGCTTATTTGATCGTAGTGCAGATCCACTGAAATAAAAGAAAATGTTTGACACTGTATCAGAGTATTTTTTCAGTTGAGGAATACATTTTGATGCTTGTGAGGCAGCAAGGGCACATCGGTGTGCAGCGCAGTGAATCCCGACTAAAGCTGGGCTGTATTCTTTGAGCCTCACAATTACTCCATTTTTCCTTCCTGTCATGACGCTGGCTCCATCAGTTCCAACACCAACAAGTTTTGACACATCTAGGCCCTTAACTCTCAGCTCTGAAATCACATGACTAACTATGGTCTCTGCATCTGCCTTGGGTGTAGAAATTTCTATGTTGCTTAGAAACCGTGTTTCCAGTTGTCTCTCCTGCAGGTAGTGAGCATAGACGAGGAGACGTTTTCGATTTCCCCGGTCTGTGCTTTCATCCAGTGTTAAAGAAAAGATGCCAGAGTTTGTGATATTTTCAACTAGATCGAGTGATATAACTTTAGCACATGCACTCTGAAATTCTCCAACACTTTTGGAACTGGTGTAAGAAAGTTCTTCTTTCAGTGTTTGGCTCCCTATTTCACCCATTAAACTAATGATGTATGGAAATTCTTCCTTAGGTAGCTCTCTCTTGGCAAGGAAATAGGCACACTTAATGTAATGGGTGATGAGTTGCTCATCTTTGTCAAGCTTACTGGCTAGTAGCTTCTGGAGTGGTTGCTGTTTGGCCAGTTTGGACTTTGTAATGGCAGTCAAGTGGAGCTGAGCTGAAATAAAATTGTTGAAAAGTTATTATTTTTTAATTCTGTTCTTACATTGAGCTTAATTTTTTTTCCAGAGTGGTCATTTGAAATCTTGCTAAAAATAACAAAGTTAATGTATGAAAAATAAAATTATTGATATTAAAAATTGTTCAGAAAAAAATATCTATTTTAAGTACAGACACTAATTAACTGTACAAAAAATAAAATTTTAAGGGTTTTATCTCAGAAAGTATTTAAGCGAAGTTTTTATTTTATGCAAAAATAAAATATTAACAAAAAATTCAATAAAACATAAAAACTTACAGGACGCATGTCGCATATGGTTCGTTGTTTTCGCTGGCTTTTCATGACCATGTGCGTATGGATTGTCCAAACCTGCAGCTCTACACAATGTACAGTGCCACTTTTTTTCAGAATCCAATTCATACCATTCAAATGCATTTTGTGTGATTTCTTTAGCAAACTTCTTTCTTGGAGATTGGATTACATTTTCGTCTTGTAACTTTCGCTTACTTCCGGGTTTCGGCGAACCGCCTGTCAGCCACGCTTGTAACGACATTTATTCTTTCTTGTTCAATTTTCTCTTGTGCTCGTTTATACAATAATGATTTTTTATTTTTAGCACATATATATATTTATAAATGAAAACAAAGGACAATAAATATATCAATTTATTATGTCAATATGTGTATACTTCATACTGCCGATCGAGCGATTTCATGTCTTGGACAGTCCAGTCCAATACGAAAAATCGTAATATTACTAAAATTCGTAATATAAGCAATTTCTAACTCTTATAAGAGTTACTTCCCTTTTTTCTGATACAATATCTTTGTTATGTTTCATCAGAGATTATATGTGTCTGGTTTTATCATCGTGGATATGTATGGTTAGTGCATTTTCTTTGTTTTTGTGCATTCGATCCAAGTGCAAGCAGATTCAGAGCCTAGTGAGAGTCTTACAAGTTATCTCTCGTAACATCTCGTTATTTGAGATGAGGGTCTGATTTTCAGGGTAGACTTCGGGAAAAAAATAGGGAATTCGGGGATTATAGACCACTGTGACAAGCTTGAGGATACATTGAAATTTTATGGAAAATTGTTCCCAACCTTGGGAAAATTCTTATATAAGAATAATAAAACAAAATGTTCACTCACCCATTACAATTGTTACTTTCTTCTTGCTTTTCCATACTTTTCAATAGACGTCACTGACCAAGATGACCACGTGATACTAGTACCATTGGGGCATAATGTATTTCTGACGTCATACTTCCCTAAACATCATTCAGTTTTTTTCAATGCTTAATTTTGTCTTGCATTACGAAAACTTGTAATATATTCTCTCTCAACTTGCTATATTATGAGTTTCAGTAATTTAACTATATTACGAAAAATAGTAATATAAGAATAATATTACAATATTCTGTAATATTACGATTTCTTGTAATATTACTATATTTCGTAACATTACGATTTTTCGTATTGGACTGGACTGTTGGATGTTGACATGTGTATAGTAAACGGTACATTTTGACAATAAAATTCTTGATATGCGACTGTATTTATGACATGAGTGTAATATGCAGTTAATTTAAAAGTCTAAAAATCGTCTTCAACAACTTTGACATCATATCGATAGCTGGTCAGGTGTTTTTCGTCTCTTGTGTATTATTTCCACTTACAGACTTTTTCATATGTTAAAGCGTAAATTTTAGAGGTGTTCCGACGGAGTATTCGCTCAGTGGCCAGTAGCAGTGAAACAGATGCAAGCGCCCTGCTGTGATTCATGTTACTTCAACGGTGAAAAACACCATAAATTTTTCTTAAAGACAGTGTCGATTTTACCAGTTGTTCTTGATAGATTTTAATGAATAAAAGAAAATAGGGGGGTTAACATTTTAGGGCGACTTAAACTTCGCTTTTGTGATAATCTACGGCGAAGTTTGGAGCCCAAAAGCGACTATTTCGCCCCAGTCGCCCCCTAGGTTGGTCCTTGTGAATGTTGAAGGGGCTTGTTCAAAGATCCAGTTAGATCATTTAAATTCTAACTTGTTTGTCCGAAACACAGTTACATTATTAGAAAGCAATTTGTTTATAGCCGCCCAATGTAGGACAAATAAGAAGATCATATGAAAATTGACAATAACTGGATGGTGCAATCTTTCAGAATTGTTAGCTTGTTTCAATCGATACAAAATGTTTTTGATCAGCACAGTACATATGTATTAATTATCTCAGGATTAATGTTCCTTCATCAGCATGTCAGATAAGAGCATAATTTGATGAACCCCTTGTCACAAGAGCATAATTTGATGAACCCCTTGTCACAACAAGGAAAGCTTTATAGCATACAAACATCTGGGTTTTTTCCGTTTTAATGAGTATTTTTCAGTCAATTGAAGAAAATGCAAGGGGCTTTGAATGAAAAGATTTAAAAGACTTTCTAGCCTATACTAACACATAGGGCTAGAACTGTAGAAGATAACAACTTTACCCCAGTATCTTCAAACTCCTCCCAGCTATCAAGTACCTCTCCATTCGCGTCTTCTGCCATACTATATATGTGTAAATATATATTTTCTCTCAATATCAAGATTACTATTTCATTTGATTCGAAAGAGGGGTGGTGTTTCTCAAACTATTTTCATTTCAAACGATTTTTGCGACCTGCCAAAAGTGAAGAGGAAGTTCACATAAAAGTAAACTGTAACCGTGAAATATATCCGGATAGAACTAAGCACAATAAAAAAAATATGTTAAGATAGAAAATAATTCAACGTATGGTGTATATTCCATGTATATTGAATCATTTGATAACTATATTTTTTTAATTCTTTAAACTGAATAATTTTTAGTTCTTTGGTAACAAGGTGCAAGATCTACTAAACGTTTATATTATAATCAAGCGTGTATTGGAAGCGTTCATATGATTAAGTTTGTTGTCATTTTAGAAGGACAAACGTGAAACCGTCAGAACAATGTCAAGTGGTGATCATAATCATGTTTCTGCTCATGACAATGCTGTATTGAACAGAATATTCAATCCCAATTTACCATACGGCGATGTTGTGGACGAAGAAGAAGTGGAGAATGAAACTGGTAGTTGCAAAAGCATTTTTTTTTCTGTGTCATCATCCACCCAAATGTTAAATTTATCAATTGCCAGTTGATAAATTTAACTAATTTCTTCAATCAAATGGCAAGTCGTCACCTATGAGGAATGTTTTAATAATACCAATCTAATGTGTTTATGTTGCTTCATATCTTTACTTTATGGCCAAGCAAGTTCAATTTGCAATCTACATGTCAGATTGCTCATGAACTGATGAATGCAGTTGTTTCAGCTGTAATCAGGGTAATAGGAGGAGAGAGAAATGCAGTGGACCAGACTGGGATTCGAACTCTGAGTCCCTCAGAATCTCCAGTCAGGTGCGCTATCATCAGAGCTATCTGGCAACCAGTAATCGACCTGTCTCTTCCAGGGCATGGCACAGCACCAAATGTAATGGGAAAGGAGAAAAATTCAGCAGACCAGAATGAGATTTGAACCAAGGCCCCCTGAATCTGTAGTCAGTTGCTCTACCAACTGAGCTATCCAATCACTGCGAATTCAACCTGATATGACAGCCAAAAAACATTGTCTAGAATTCACAGGATCAAACTAAAGTTTGAATTCTGGTCTGCTCTGCTCGTTTTCTAACTTTCCTTTATATTGTCATGCCTTGGAAGTGACATGTAGGAGTCGTGATGTATTGCTGGGGCTTAATCCTGTTATGAGAAAATGTGACATGATGTAAATTATATACTGCAGAATGTAAGAAAATCTAGCATTTGAATGTTTGAAATCTTTTAAATTAATGTATCTGTTAATACAGAAATTAACCAACGTTTATGAGAAAATATATTTATGTAAGTATTTGTTTCATTTCAGAGGAAGAAACTGATGAAATTAAAGTCTCAAAGCAACTAGAAATTGAAGGGGTCCAAGCAGCTGAGAGTGGGGACATAGAGACAGCATTAAATTCATTCTCCAGGGCCATTCAAAACACCCCTCAAAGGGCCTCAGGTTATAATAATCGTGCACAGGCTCTCCGGCTTAAGGGAGATGTCCAGGGTAAATTATATATAGATAAACATTGATTTGATGCAAGTATTTTTTTATATTCTCAGGCAGAGAAAAAACTTTATTTTTCACTACAATGTATATGATCTAAAACACCACCCTAACACCAGAACCTCTGACCAGGGAATATGAATTGCACATTTTAGAAGAAGTATTCTTGCTTGTCTTAAGGATACACCAAAGGCTTTTTTCAAGATTTTTGTCAATTTTGAGATTTGTGGCTAAAAAAACAATGCTAATGACTGCTTTATGATGCATGAAAAATTCTTCCTGATTATTAAATGGTTTCTAATTATTTAACAATAATCAAACATAAACACTAACACATGTGAATGTGCCGTTATTGAAGCTTCTGATTTGGTCTGTAACTGCCTGCTTCTGAAAGGAGCAATAAATCACTGTGACCACTTGGGGAATTCTTCACTTAGCCACACAGAGGTTAACAGTAATTAAACTACAGGGACTCTACATTTAGGGAAGGAGATCTAACAGGTCACTAATGACCGTGAAATAGGAGGTGGGGCTTAGCTTTTGCCATTTTGCCGGGAAATCTTTCTGATTCAGAAATGAACCTACATATGTATTTTACTTCATTAAAAGCACCTTAATAAAGAATAGAACCTCCCATTCTTGTGAATATGCATAGGAAATATGGATGTGACAGGTATCCAAAGCTGAATCTCCAAGGTGTCATATATTTCTAGTTTTGACAGACTTTGTTGTGTAATGGGTTTTTGCCCTCTACTGTAAAGTAAGATCAGACAGTTGGTGGTATTATTTCAAAGGATTCAGCTCCCTCATTTATTGACCAATTTCTCTGAAAACTGGCCAGAATGCGTCTCAAATGTGTGTTCACAAAACCATATCTCAGATTTTTGATATCTTGCTCAGTTCTCGATTTACTCGGGGAAATGTAGAATTTTGGTATTAAATCAGTAACATTGAAAGAAAAATGAATGTAACTTTTGAATAAGAAGATTTATCAAAAATCTGAGATCCAGTTTTAAAGTTCAATCTTTAATCTACATTCAATGAGGCAAAATTTTGACTTTGAAAGGTGGAATACAAAAAAGTTGATTTATAAAATATAAATGCACTAATATTTATATTAAAATATTAATAATCTGTTAATAAGATAAAAATGAAAGTTTATATCCCAGATAGCAAGACATAGTTGGGCCAACGTTGGCCCAATTTTTTTTCCAACGTTGGCCCACTGTTGGTAACCTTACGTTGGCCCACGGTAATTTTGCTCATCGGCCCAACGTTGGTCCAACATGTTGGCATATTGTTGGGCCAACGTAGGTATAATTGTATGACAACTAACAGCCAACCTTAATAACTGGTTGGTTAGGTTGGCCCAACGTTGGCCCTTTGTTGAAATGTGAGATGGCATATTGTTGGGCCAACGTAGTTATTAGTGTATGCCAACTAGCAGCCAACCTTAACAACTGTTTGGTTAGGTTGGCCCAACGTTGGCCCTTTGTTGAAATGTCAGATGGCATATTGTTGGGCCAACGTAGTTTTTAGTGTTTGCCAACTAACAGCCAACCTTAACAACTGGTTGGTTAGGTTGGCCCAATGTTGACCCTTTTTTTACAATGTCAGTTGGCAAATTGTTGGGCCAACGTAGTTGTTACATTGAAACATTTGCAATTGGTTAAGTGATGCTTTACATAAACCTATTTTATGACTGTTTAAAAAATTAATAAACAATTCAATCTGCATTCATAATGCATACATGGACATGTTCAATGAAAACATTACTAATGATTCACTGTGAAAATATTTTATATACATCAATTCAATCATAATTTACAAAATAAATTTTAAAATAGACAATAGAGATAAATTATGAAAAATTATCAATTCAAAGCTCTTAATCAGGGCTCACTTCCTTTATGCCTTTTGTTGCATCCCCGCTCTTTTTCCGTCCTTCGTCGCCTCCCGTTTTCTTCATCTTGATCTTTGTCATACGTACTCGTACTTTATACACTTCTTTATGCATGGTCTTCGATTTAATTGTTATTTACCGCCACAACATTTGTTTTCCTTGCAGTCTCTGACTGAAAATACAAAATAGTTTGATATTAAAAACAATAAAATTACTGGTCCAACTTATGAATAAATATTACTTAAATCTTTTAATAAAGAGAATGATGTATTATACTATCAGTGCACCTTAATTTCCTTGTTACAATCGTGTCTGTAATAGACAGTTAAGAATTAGATAGAAACAACTTAAAAGATGTTATTTTAATAACCTTAACTTACAGTGCTTGTGTGCAAAAACATGAAAAGAATGAATTCCGAATCAATTTTAACAGTTAACCTGAATAAATAAGAATAAATATACTTACATCGCATCTAAATGCAGCTATAGCAAGTGTATAATCCACAAATTTAAATTTCACTTCTTCTTGCTTGCCCTGCGTTTTCAGTCTATGACCTCACCACATGTGAGCAATTGAATCTGACAGCTCACTCCACAGTTTGGTGTAATTTGATTCCCCCTCTCCAATCTTTAGCGAACGCCTAACTTTTGTTTCAATTTAATTATAAAGCTGTGTCATTTTGATTTATGTATATGTAGGCTTCATTCACATCCTGTTCCTGAGAACTTATTCAGTCTTCTCTAAATTCTCATGAATACAACGCTCATGAAAAAATTCATTATTTCAAGGGTTTTATTTCAAATAAATAAGCATGCATATGCACAATTCAGAAAATATAATAAAACACTCTTTGGCGCTCTGATCACTTAAGTTCAAAGTTAAAATATTGAAAATATCAGATCTAAAAAAAAACAGTCACACAATTAAAAGCATGGACATAGAATGTCCTCTTAATTATTTCAGAATGTGCATCTAAATTAAAACTTAATTAGAACCAACGTTGTCCCAACGTAAAGCTCAGCAGCTAAAAATGACACCATCATTTAGTTGGCAGTATAATAATTGGGCCAGCGTTGGCCCAATATAAATATCCCATCTTTGAAACACCTAAACAAAAGAACACTCGTGCTAACATCGGGCCAACGTCGGGCCAACATACTACTACCAACTTGATAAGACACTTTCTTTAAGGGTGTATTACAAACATAGGGCCAACGTTGGGCCAACATATTACTATCAATTTGATAAGACACTTTCTTTAAGGGTGTATTACAAACATTGGGCCAACGTTGAGCTAACATACTACTACCAATTTGATAAGACACTTTTTAAGGATGTATTACAAAGAGTGGGCCAACGTTGGGCCAACATACTACCATCAACTTGATAAGACGCATTCTTTATGGATGTATTACAAACATCGGGCCAACGTTGGGCCAACATACTACTACCAACTTTAAAAGACACTTTCTTTAAGGGCGTATTACAAACATTGGGCCAACGTTGGGCCAGCATACTACTACCAACTTTAAAAGACACTTTTTTAAGGGTGTATTACAAATATTGGGCCAACGTTGGGCCAACATACTACTACCAACTTTAAAAGACACTTTTTTTAAGGGTGTATTACAAACATTGGGCCAACGTTGGGCCAACATACTACTACCAACTTTAAAAAACACTTTCTTTAAGGGTGTATTACAAACAGTGGGCCAACGTTGGGCCAACATCAACATCCCTCCTTCCTTGGGAAGTGATATGACCATGCAAATCCAATCTGAATGAAAAAGTGAATGGAAGTTGCTAACGTTGGACCAACGTTGGGCCAACATAGGCATTCTGTCGTGGTTGAGAAGGTTGGCATGGTGACATTGGTCCAACGTTGGCCCAACGTTGTTCCCCCAACGCCAACCATACAACCTTTTGCCAATGTTGGCCCAACATAGTCTTGCTATCTGGGATTAGAATCATTAAATAGTACATTTAACAAGCTTTCAAATGATATATACTTTTAATATGTTATATCTTTCATACATTTGTACAGTAATGAAAGAATTACAAGCAAATTAAATTTTGCCCTTTGGAAACCTTTGGTGTATTCTTAAGACCATTTAACTAATGGTTTGTATTAAAATAATACATAATCACGAACTTAGTTTGTTCAATTTAGTACTCCCTGCAGAATAAAAAAATGCATACTCCCTTTATGACCAATAGAGCCCCACCCAACACAGAAACCCTTCGAACTGTCAACATTAGGAGCCATAGATTTCATAACTTTGGAAGAAGCACCCTTGGTCATCTGATCATAGCTTTCCACCTAGTATATCTGCTAGATAATTAGAGGGGGAAATACCTACATGTATGAAGAATATATGCTACATGTAGTACATTTTTCTATATGTTCTATGGAGCCCCAATCTCACACAAGAACCTCTGCTCCTGGGGCCATGAATTTCACAGTTTTGGTAGAGGATCGACTCAATGCTAATTACAATTATTATTCTTATGTCAACATGAAATGAAAATACATTAATTCTTTGAAAATCCTTTACTCTATTCTTGAGTATTTTAAGACAATCTATGTGTAAACTTATGGTAGGAAAACGTATTGTTTCTCTTTTTTAAAATTTGTTTAGTTATGACCTGGGGTCAGGGGCACTGCATGGAGTTGGATTTGGCTGCAATAATCTCAGTGACAATGTATTGTTTGAAAATCTTCTCTACTCTTGAGTATTTAGCATAAAAACTAAGTGCATGATTATGATGTGAATGAGTGCTTCTTCCAAAATACATGTAGTGAAATTGTGACCCCCTGCGACAGAGGTTCTGGAGTTAGGTGGGGCTCTATATAGACATCATTTAAGACATTTGAGTCCAGATTTATTTGAAGGTGATGAGTTAGATGATGAAAACCAATTTTGAAAAAGGATATAATTTATTTCTGATTTTTTTTTCCAAAATTATTTACAAATACCCCTGGTACTTGACATGTATTAAATTTTTTTGAACAGGTTGAAAACTTGAAAATAATAAAAGTTATCAGGGTTTTTGATTTTATTTTCAATTGAAACAAGTTAAGAATTTTTAAAACAAAAGAAATTTGAAATTACTTAATATTTAATATGTTCAAACAATTGCTTCCTCTAATATTTCATCCATATATTCAATCTCCTATGCAAAGTTGTGGTTTGTTCCTGCACTCTCGGACACCTTTGCAATGGGCTTGTGTCAAGATTTTTGACATAACGTAAACATGGTAAACGAAATAACATTTCTGGCAAGAATTATTTCAAATCAAACTAATAGATTTATACCTTTAAGGACTATCATTAGCTCAGACATTTAATTAATATGATGAATTTAAAGAAACACACTATATCTCATGCTTAGGCCAAAAAAAATAATAGTCTTGTTTCCTGCTACCAGCCAGAAAAAAATAGGGTAGGTAGGTAGGAAAATTATTTTATTTTTTTATTTTATTTTATTTTTTCCAACGGTATTTTTTGGATATGAACTACTACAAAACCAAATTGAACATGTCATAGCTTAGATAGCTAAGGTCAATATCATCTTTCAAAATGAAATTCCATGTCTTTGGATGCACAACTCAAGTGGAATTTTACGAAAGTCCATATTTTAAACATATATTTCATGAAATACAACTTGAGAATTTTTTAATTTTTTTACTTTTGAAACATGACATTTCTGAACTTTTGAATTTTTTCCCCAAAAGCTAAAAAAAACTTTAGGGTCGGCTGCAAAATAATAGGGTAGGTCGGGTAGCAGGAAACAAGACTATTTTTTATTTTGGCCTTATCACTGTAATATATACGCAGTATTTGAAACTCACTGTAAAATTAGCTAGACATGCCAGAATGACTGCTAGTAAAAGTTGTCAGCCCTACCAAAAATCCTCTTGCCTGAGAAAACAATAAACTTTTACAAATTTATTTATATAGCGATTATGAGAATGGGGCCAGACCACCATAACTTTGATTCTGAATCATTCTATAGGCTAATAAATTCTACCCCTTTAACCCATTACACTTTGCTACCGATACTTTAAGATAATCTGAAAAAGATTTATCAAATATATGAATTTTGATTTAAGGGAAATTTTAACACTTCCAATCGGGCGTCGATATGTGCCAATTTTTTTGCCCATGGCAACATTTGTGCGTCTCGGGCGGTCAGGCACACAGATATTTCAAAAACTGCTGTATGCTAGCCAACAACAGAGTTGATTGTATGAGCTGATGGTTGAGAGTGCCATTTATTATAACAATTTTAAACATATCATAATTTTTGGTCATAGTAATTCTGATATTACATAATTTTTTAATACATGTGTGTACTTAATTCAAGTAGAATATATACATTGTTAATTTTTTTTCTCAATTGTAAATTCCTTAAAAATTTGTTAAACATGACCCTAAATTCCTACAAGCTAAGGGTTTGCCAGAAGAGTTTTATAAATGTTCAGTTTTACTATAAAAGTATTCAAGTAACAAATATCTTTGACAGGTGCTCTAGAGGATTTGAACACTGCTATAACACTAAGCTGTGGTGTTGGTTCCGTGGCCTGCCAGGCATACACTCAGCGGGGCCTTATCTACAAACTGGAAGGTAAGAAGCTAACTGATTAGTCTTTTATTCTTAATTTGATGTTAATTCATTGTGGTTTAGGACTTAGATATGAAATAATAAATTTAGGCAATCAATTCATTTTTGAAATTCACAATGGGACTAGTATGACTAAAAAGTCTGCTGGAAAATTTGTCACTTGTCCAATGATGATAAACTGTGTCGACATCTCTATTTCGTTTTGCATAAACTTTTTTTGCAAAGTTGAAAGGTGTATGGAAAATGAAAAATCTTTTTACCGGTTATAGGTTTTAATTAATATACATGTATTATTTCCAGGTGAGGATGAGAAGTCTTTAGAAGACTTCAAGCATGCAAGCAGATTGGGTGGTCAGTTTGCCAAACAGCAAGTTGTTGCCATGAATCCATATGCAGCGCTGTGTAACCAGATGCTCTGTGAAGTAATGCAGAAAGTTCGTAATGGAGAGGTTTAGCATGGACATCTTTCCATATCAAGATTTTATTTTAAGCGTCCTGAATTATTCAGTGTCAGATCTGTTTTCAACAGTTGTTCACCATTGTTC
The DNA here is from genome assembly GCF_032062105.1 of Saccostrea cuccullata. Classification (NCBI taxonomy): domain Eukaryota; kingdom Metazoa; phylum Mollusca; class Bivalvia; order Ostreida; family Ostreidae; genus Saccostrea; species Saccostrea cuccullata. Next base: position 54,857 of record NW_026933969.1, read on the forward strand.
TCTGTCATCTTTCATGCAAAAACTTTTCATATTTCTAAACATCTGAACTAAAACCAAAGCAACCAAATCATTACCACAATGTATCCTTGGATGATGGACATAAAGACTATGCCTCTTTCCAAAGGGGGAAAATTTGTATATATCATGATTATGTACTGTAAATTACTTTTTATTCGCGAGAACTTTATTTTCGCATAATTACGCGAGATGGTATGCTCGCGAAAATTTCATTCTCGCGTATAATAGAATTCCTGAAGATTATGTAGAGCTATGACCACAATTCATGAAAAATTTGTCTCGTTAATAAAGAGTCATTGACAATCTCGCGAAAATAAGGTGTCGCGAAAATTCAGTGATCTACAGTATTGTGTGTCATTTTAATCACCGAAGCAGAATAGATATAAATTTATTAGCCTTCTCCTCTCTCCCTTTACTGAAATTATGACATACACAAATGTAAAAGGAGTCGAAGTTTTTACATGAATGTCTACAGGAAAAATTCTTTATTTTATTTTCCTTTAGCGGACATACATACAATGCTGTGAATTGTTTTGTTAATTTTATATACAGTCTTCACATTGCAATGTACATTGAAGAATGAATGTATTTTTTAAATAATTATATTTTATGATTAAATTCATACCCATTTTTCCACAAAAAGCTACATGTATTGAAAATATTTTCATGTATATATTAAACATTTCCAAAATTTTGTCCTGAAGATTATATAGAGCTATGACCACAATTCTTGAAAATTAGAAGTTGTAGAAAATAATGCGAAAATTAAGTGATCTACAGTATATTAAACATTTCCAAAATTTTGTCCTCAGCAGAAGTTGCAGATGCATTTCAATTCAAATGCTACTCATGTGAAAGATGAAATACTGTATATGTTTGACTGCGCTGCAAATCACAATTTAGGAAAACCAAGAAGAGTATTAACTGAAATTATGATTATAGACTCTCAAGTGACCCTATGGGACGCTTGTTTTTTTTTTTCTTGAAACGAATCTCAAGTTGAAAGTATTGTTAAATTACTGAAAATAAATTTTAATTAAATGCTATTCATTAATGATTATATATTATCCATTGGATTGTAAATCTACATATAAAACATGTACACGTATTTAATTATTTAGCCATATTTTGAGCTAAATAAATTTGTTGAAACACATACATTATTTTTATTACGTTTGTATTATCAAAAGTTTTACCAGTCATTCAAAAAGGTATGTTTTTTTTCATATAAATCACCATTTTTGAACATGGAGAAATGATTTAATATATGAAACATTTTTATTTCATACTTATTCTCACATACATGTACCCATACTATTAGTTGCCCACAATATCACTTCAAAAATAATAATGCAACTTTTTGAGTAATTGTGGATATTAAAAAGTAATATTTTTAGCTCACATGAGCTTTTCTGATCACATTTTGTCCGTCGTCTGTCTGTCTGTAAACTTTTAACATTTTTGCCGTCTTCTCAAGAAACACTGGGCCAATTTTAACCAAACTTGGTACAAAGCATCCTTGGGTAAAAAGGAGTTTAAATTGTTAAATCAAGGGCCACGTCCCTTCACAAGGGGAGATAATCAAGAAAAGACAAAAATAGGGTGGGGTCATTAAAAAATCTTCTTCTCAAGAACCACTGGACCAGAAAAGCTGAAACATATGTGGAAGCATCCTGGGGTAGTGTTGTTTCTAAATTGTTCAAACCATGACCTCCCGGGGTAGGGCAGGGCCACAATAGGTAATCAAAGTAAGCTTTAAAAAATTTCTCCTCAAGAACCACTGGGCCAGAAAAGCTGAAACTTATGTGGAAGCATCCTGGGGTAGTGTAGATTCTAAATTGTTCAATGCATGACCCCCGAGGGTAGGGTGGGGGCACAATGGGGAACACAAGTTTTAAATTGAAAATTTGAAATATATAGGAAAATACTTTAAAAATCTTCTTCACAGGAACTACTGGGCTAGAAAAGCTGAAACTTATGTGGAAGCATCCATGTGTAGTGCAGATTTTGAATTGTCCAAATTATGACCCATGTGGTACGGTTGGGTCACAATATGTATTACAAAGGGGTATTTGCTAAAGAACAACACGGTCAAAGCTACTCAGGTGAGCGTTGTGGTCCATGGACCTCTTGTTTAACTCTGAAAAGCAAAATTTCAAAACAGTCTTATTTTTCTACAGAACCTTAAAGCTTTTTTATGTTTTTAATTTTTTGAACTTGCGGTTCTTGCATGACGGTTCTTGCATGACGCCAGTTCGTGAATGAATGAATGAGCGTTAAGTTTCATTCTGTAATACAATGAGAAATATTAAATGTACGTTAATCTGAGAAAGTTAATGCCATAACGATGTCAAGATTTTTTTTCAGTAATTTTAATTCGTGTATGTTAATCAGTTAATAAGAAAACATAATCTTAAGTAACTTGATATGAAGAAGATTAAATTATTTCCCCTTTCTATTGCTTGATCATGAAAATCTAGAAGAAACATTGAAGATATAATATATACATTGGCAATACTTCCGATTTTATTCAATAAAACATATAAAATTAATATATTGTATATATTCACCCAGAGACGCCATGTGCCTACATATGTCAAAAGGGAAGTCATATCTATACGTCCCTGGTATGTTTAGATATGATAAATAACTTGCTTTATTGTCATTAATAAACACATCCTTAAATCACAATCACATCCACACACACCGAAAGAGAGGTATTTGCCAACCTGTCCATTATTCAGACAAAAAAATTTGTTTAGCTTAAAATATTTTAGCCATGAAGGAATCATTTTAAATGAAAGTGGTTCGATCCCGACCTTATGATTTATACTATATATTGTGTTGATTTTATTATGTATTACATATATTTCTTCAATCGCTAAATGCTTTGTGTATAAAGGTTTAAGAAATTTCAAAAAGCGCTAAATCAAATCTACGCTAACTTGTTGAAAATTCAATTTCCGCCAAATATCGTACACGCCAAATATAATACATTTACAGTATTTCTTCAATAACGGGATTTGACCAGAATTAAAATGTCCTAAACAATGGTGAACGTGAAACTGGGTTCTGAAGGACGAGAAAACTGTCTGGTTATAGAAAACATTTTCAGTTTCAAGAATCTCTTGTAGTTGCATTGCTTTTGACCTTTGTTCATTGAGAAGATCAACAGCAATGCAATTGAAACCAATTATTGAAAACTGAAAATGCTTTCAATGACCAGTTTTCTATGACGTCCTTCAGAGAAAGTCAACTTGATCGAGGTACGTGCATTGATTTGTACCCAAACGTGGTTTCAAAATGTCATTTTGGAAATACATAAATGTATATATACAACTAATGCTCCCAATGAAAATTGTATGGTGTTTTACATTCTGACACAAGAACTGGTAACAAGTCTTGAAGAGCTGATATAAATAGAAGTATTTTAAAATAAGGTATTTACTATCAGAATACAAATACATGTAAAACAATAATGTAAAACTTATAAAACTAATCAAAAAGTTAGGCTCGTTAAAAAGAAAAAAAAATGAAAATAACAGGTAACTTTGTGTGTATTGAAAATTGCGAGGTTATCAAATAAAAAAGTTCAATGTATCTACAATTTTTGAAACCAAAAACGAGTGCTTCAACGGACACGTGTACCATCTATCATTTAACTCATTCCACATTCTCTCGATTTCCTCAGGGTAATAATGATGCCCCGTGATTTTGTGTCTAAAGTGTGCTCCACACGGCCCATCGTCTCTATAGCCACAAGTAAAGCCCGGGTGAGCGAAGGCATCAGCATTGATGTATTGTCTGCATATTCCATTCACATACACATCTTCCAAGAAAATTCGTTCCACAACATTTGTAGCAAGATAAAGTTTAGAAATAATATCACCGGTTATGACGTATGCTGGTCCACTGATGTAATCTGGAAATGTATCGGGGCTGTATTGTTTCCGTGAGATATACCACTTTGATAACGGAAATCTAAATGGCGACGTATTAGTCACTTTACATCCCATAATGGAATTGCTCGGTTTCATACGTTTGAGATCATCAATTAGATTCCTAACATTTAAGAATATGTCATCGTCCACTTTTATATAATATTTAGCGCGATTACAATTCACATGTATCCATTGTAGAATGCTAATGGACTTCTTTGCTAAATTTTCGTACATCTCTTTGACGTTCACTCTTATTACGTCATTATAAATTTCATTTTCCTTCGTCACTATGTGATTAATTTTTTGGTTGTCCGATGCTCCAACGAAGAAAACCAATTTAAGAGAAGGATCTGATTTAGCTACACTTCCCCATGCTTTTCGTATGACTACCCTTTCCTTGAAATTGTTAATGGCACTAGGAACAGATATGAAGAGAAATAAAGATGATCCGTTTTTTGAACAGCTAAGTGGTGACACAGAACCGAAGGGTTCAACCTTTCTATTAAGGATAATATCAGCATCGTTATTGCTGCTTGTGAAAATTGCTTTACATAATTTCAATAAAACTAGAACAATTGTAAACACCACTGCACTGTAGGTGAGACACGTTGCGTATTTCCGAGTTTTCCTCTTGAAAGACACTGGGAATAGAGTCATGGTCTACAATGGAACAAAAAAAAAAGAGTTAATTTCTTTCTTTCAGGATATGAAAAACAAACAAAAGTGTATGGATTCATCTTTCAAATTAATATTTTAAAACATAATTCTTGGGTTGTGAAAAGTACTCACACAAATGTGAAAATATAACCCTAGGTTAATAAAAATCTTATCTTTGAAAGCTGTATATAGATTTTGTTCAGCTTATTCCCTGTTACGCTTTACATGAACGATGATTTTGTTGTACAGTGTAGCTTTTTTTAATAATTGTAATAAATCTTCCTTCAAAACTTTCTGTATTATTAACAATGTCTCCAATATTGCTTCCATATTGACATGAAGAGCAATATCATTTTGTAAATAGGCATACGCCAGTGTAGACACATCAATACTAGGGTATTTTTCGTTACATATTTGTCACGGGTATCGGCGTGGAATCTTGCTGGTTAACTTGCATTACCTTTGTTTATATTTTATTGCAGTTACGTTTATCTGTGTTGTTTGAATACTGCACTGACTTATACAAATATAATTGTAAATTTATTTAGTATCTCATTTTCCTGCATTAGACGAAGTAGTAATATTCCGTCTACACCTTCCATACTGAACAGTGACATGAAGAGCAATATAAGCCAAAACGTTAAGAGAAAGAATTGAAAGCTGTTTTACTTGTACAATATTACACGTACACATAGCCAAACAAAAGAGGAAAAATCAGCCCCCTGTAATATTTTGCTTTTTAATTAATGCAGAACTTTCTTGAGTTATTTTTTTTTCAAAGTAAGAAGGCTGGAAAATTCCCACCATTTACACATAATAATATTAATTGAGTTGAATGATCAGGATACTAAAATGTACTAGTCGGAACAGAAATACTTAATTACATACCATAAATTGGACCAAACTTTAGCTTCTGGAAGATGTTATAAACAGTCTGTAATAGAAATAAGAATATAAAAAAGCATATCATATGAAATAAACTGACAATTTGTAAACTGACCTATGTTGCCTTTTATATTCACTCACTCCTACATGTATTCAAATTGGAACGTAACACACGCACACGCAGAAATATATCAACAAGGGAAATAAAGTCATTAAGGTAGAAAAAATAATATCCTAAATAAATTCGAGACATGCAACATATGATGCACATATTCTTCTACAATTCCATGGTCTTCAGAAATATTATCTATAAAATGTGTCGGTAATGCATAGAAAAAATATTTTTGTCATAAAAAAAAAATCGGTTATGTGCCATCGATTTTCGGTTTAGCAAAATTGCGATCTGAAATACGCTTAATCCGATATACATTTTATGGTGTCCGGATAGGGCCATTTGCGTTAGCGCGACATCGCGTTCAGATAAACGAGACATCGCGCTAACACACAACACGCCGTCGCGCTAACGCAACTTTGCACAACACGCCGTCGCACTAACACACAACACGCCGTCGCGCCAACGCAACTTTGCACAACACGCCGTCGCGCTAACACACAACACGCGCTAACATAACTTTTTAACACACAACACGCTGTCGCGCGATGTCGCGCTAACACACAACCCGCTGTCGCGCTAACAAATGGCGCGCTACGCGCCGTCACGCTAACGCACAACACACCATAACATGTACATATACTTGTTGATATCTACATGTATGTACTGTGTATATATACATAAATGTACCGCAGGTAAATAGTCTAGACAGTTATTTTTTTGTAGATGTACTTGTTTTTGTATACGAAGCAAAACAGGGACAGGGAAAAAATCTAGGAACCTCTCGGAAATATAAGACCCATGCTTAATCATATAATGGATGAAATTCTGGATGAGATTGGTCCTATACATACAATGTTATAACAAATTATTAATTTGTTATAACAAACAGTTAAACAAATTGATAATTTGTTATTACAATTTGATAATTTGTTATAACAAATTGATAATTTTTTATAACAAATTGATAATTTGTTTTAACAAATTATTCATTTGTTTATACAAATTGCTAATTTGTTTTAACAAAATATTAATTTGTTTATACAAATTGTTAATTTGTTATAACAAATTACTAATTTGTTTAAACAAATTGATAATTTGTTTTAACAAATTACTAATTTGTTTCAACAAATTTCATAACAAATTAATAATTTGTTATAACAAATTAAAAAAAATAAAAAGATTTCAACAAAACTTTTTACAGATGCACGTGTTGTGTGTTAGCGCGACGGCGCGTTGTGCATATATACGGCGTGTTGTGTGTATCTATGTCGCGCTAACAGACACCATAACATGTACATATACTTGTTGATATCTACATGTATGTACTGTGTATATATACATAAATGTACCGCAGGTAAATAGTCTAGACAGTTATTTTTTTGTATATGTATACTTGTTTTTGTTACAAGCAGAAAAATCTACCTCTCCCCGTTTCCGATCCTATACACACAATGATACATAAACCGACAGTTACATTTAGTAAATGTATACTATTGCTGTATATTTTTCTTGTGTAATGTTTTCTGATCGTTCTTAGCCTTAAAAAAGATTTCAACAAAACTTTTTACAGATGCACATATATAGTATCTATAACAGTACTTAAGTTATTCAGATATGAGAATGCCATTCTTGAAACTAATCAAGTTCACAACAAAGAAGTCAATGAATAACGAGTTTATTACTAGTATTAACAAAGCCTTGACTTGAATCTAAAGTTACTGTCGTATCTTTTTACAGAAAATACACGCAAAAATGTAAAATTTCAACGACCTACATTCAATACTTTAAAAATGATATTTTTTCATGCATCGTCACCTCAACGATACTCACAACATTCTTGTCATATTCTCCACATTACAAGTTCATATACTAGTACTTCGGGGCCTTAATGAAGTCGACTTATTATTTCCCTTCAACCAGGAAGTATTTCTTACTAGTAAGGATATAATAATACGATTTCACAAAGCCCCATTAATGTAGGTCATGCTTGCTTATTGCACTAGGTACAAACCTCATAAATACGACTAATCTTAACGAGATGGGTAGAGACTGAAAATTTGGACTGACGTCTACTACCCATCTCAGACCATTCCCACACAACGTGATTCGGGGTCTTTTGCTCCAATTTTGGCAGCTCGTTTCAATAAATACAGGCTGAAATGAATTAGCTGCCCGCCTCAACTTTTTCCTTTGAACATCCCTTAAAGTCTCTATCACTATAAAACTTTCCTTTCTTACCTTTAAAAGGTTTAAATCCAATAAAATATAAAGTTGTTTATTTTTCCTGACAGCATGATGGCTGTTTGCTATTCATTTAAATCTCCGCTGCTGAAGAGTTCCACAATAATCTTTTTCAAATAATTCGTTCTACTACTATTTCTTATATGAATCATCTATAGTATGAATTATTTGAAACAGATAATTATGGAACTCTTCAGCAGCGGAGGTTTAAATGAATAGCAAACAGCTATCATGCTGTGAGGAAAAATAAACAACTTTATATTTTATTGGATTTAAACCTTTTAAAGGTAAGAAAGGAAAGTTTTATAGTGATAGAGACTTTAAGGGATGTTCAAAGGAAAAAGTTGAGGCGGGCAGCTGATTCATTTCAGCCTGTATTTATTGAAACGAGCTGCCGAAGTCGGAGCAAAAAACCCCGAATCACGTTGTGTGGAAATGGTCTGAGATGGGTAGTAAACGTCAGTCCAAAATTTCAGTCTCTACCCATCTCGCTGAGATTAAAATACGACGGGCTCATCGACAGGTGTGTGTGGAGAGGGGGTGCGAACAAGAGTATGGAAGGTGAACAATAGCATCCCCTCCGCTCCAGCCAGATTTTTAAAAAATAATTATCATTTTTGCGTTCTTGTGCATTGTTGATTTTTTTTTCGCAAATTAAGTAAATGCAATCTAGTAGTATAAACTATAAAATATAAAGGAGATGGGTGAACTTAGCGTACAGAAAGCCCACTAGCTTCAGATATATAAACATCATACTAGTATTCAAATTGTGAATTTAGTATTTAGAGTAAACATGGTAAAGTTCTCATCATTGTTTTTTGTAAAATCATGATAAACAAATTGTTTTGAGGATTTTTTTAAAATAAAATTTATTCTTTTAATAACAAAAAATAATGTGGTATCCATTGGGTTTGAACCCTGGCAATAAAAATCCTGAGTTGCATTCTCTATTGAGACTAGCACGCTAACCACTGCGCTACACAAGTCCTGATGAAGTGTGGCATTTAAATCATGTTTGTGATATGACCATTGACTTAAGGGACTTCAAGTATTACTTGAAAAGATACGAAAGTTATGTCAAAAAATTATATTTTTAAGGTATAGTGGGTCTTTGCTCCATAATTTTGGAAACCAACATATGTATGTTTGTATGCAAACTTTGAGGATTAACTCTCAGAAATATGGAGAGAAGACACACTCATATCGAAAAATAGTGTTACAAAGTGAAAAACTGACTCGTTTTGTCCTCTTTCGTGTGTGTACAGTATTTCATAAGCAAATAACTTCAACCTTCATGAAACTTGTGCAAGTTGTAGAGATTTTACATAAAGTATACTTTAATGTTAGATGAAATATTAAGGAAAATTTTGATATAATTGAGATTTGATTTTTCACCTTCTTGTTTGTTGTACTATGGGCTTATCTCACGTCATGTTCACCCATGTCCTTATGATTTGTTTGAATTTTTCTTTAAAAGGGGCATATCTTTGCTAGCCAAGAGTTTCTAAGCGGTTCATGCAAAGTCACCTTTGGGTGGCGAAGATGCAAAAGGACGGGTGCAATCAGGTTCATGTACACTTGCTATGTGGGAAACACAAAATATGGATAAGAGATGGGTACCCCAAAACGTGACAGACAGACGGTCGTACAGACGAACGGACAACCCATTACTATATCCCCCCTGATTCTCCAGCGGGGGCATAATATCGTCACTCTGAATAATAATAAATTGCTTCTTCCAGACAGAAAATTAAATGCAGGGAGACTAAAGTCATTATTTTTTAAATTAAAACAATTTGCTAACATGCTTCAACATGAAATATGATAGATTTACAAAGTAATGTGATAATTTAGAGTAATAACACTCGATTCCATTAATATGACTTTCTCCTTCCTGACACGGAATCGGAACTTTTAGCAGAATAAGTTAACTTCTTTTGTTTTCGATTCTCACACAAAATTTCATACATCTATCGAAAAGTTTTACTCACAAAAAGCAGTTGAAAAAAGCAATAGAAACCGAACACATAATAATTATATAAATGTTCATGTATCATGTGTATTGTTCGACTATACCCACATATTTACTTTCAGAACTGTCAGTACCTTGATTATTATGGATTGTTTACGCATGCATAAGGTGATTGTCAAATTTTAACTTGAGTAAGATATAATAAGAGTACTGCTTTCCCATTTATAAAATGGTGTACGAAAAATCCTATAAAATGATACATTTTTTAAAATCAACAGAAAACAAAATGCAGTAATCTGATGCTTGTAAAAAGTTCCATCAATCCAAAATAAGGAAGTACTAGTATAAAACTTATATAAAATACATGTATACACTGAAGTATTTTGTAAAGTCACCAAATATGTTGCTCCCCCCTTCTTAAAAAAAATCACAAACCTTATAAAGTGTCATTCAGGGATTATTTGTAAAGGTAAAATATCGTCTACAATGTATTATACTGTGTTTATAGATTGCCATTCAATATTTATTTAGCTTTTAAATCTACAAACAATTCGAGACACGTTCGGTCATCTACACTACCGGTGTGAATTCTCTCAACCTTGAAAAAAAGTCAATATTTTTCTGAATTAAAGATGATATGCAACGAAGCACACGATATTGGGGTTGTAGCAGTGCAGCTTTGTTATTACGCTAAAAACCAATCAGTATATTTTATGTACTTTTCATTGATTTTATTGTTATTGCGCATTATATTTCACAATAGATACAGTGTGCTGGAAAGAATTTCTTTCCATTCTTTCATTTCACATGATGTATGAGTAATCTACCCTATTATCGACATCATATATATCCATTTATTTAAGCGAATCAATTACCAAATAACCATCTACAATATTCTTTAACGTACTTTGATTTCTTTATCTTTGTCAACCTTTGAGCTGAAGCCCATCTACCATTGCTATTCTACCCCCTCCCCCTACCCGAAATTCACCACCACCAAATGCATGATAGCCGTATTCGTTGAATCTTTACAATTATATTAACGATGTGAACTTTCATTATCGCGTAATTGATTGTGTTTAAAAATAGCGACACATTTAAGACATCTTAAGACCCTCAAAATTTATATCAAGATTCTATATATAGAAATGTCTACTTACTTATCTTCACGTCAATATCTCCGTTTTATACTGCCAGTGCACGGAGTAAAGAAATTCGCCATTTTGGGACAATTGCAACATCGCTGTGTTGTTTGGTTTTGTCAGGGCTGATAAGGTCCTTTGCATTTAAAAAGTTTAAAGGCCTTACGTTTATCGATGAGAGAAACATGAGAAAGGCAAGATCGAGCTGTGATCCATTTACCTGTTCTTTTCATACTGAATACTTAACGTGCAGGTATACACTGTAACTGCGCGGCACGATAGTAAAGTCACACCCTGTTGAACGTAACGCATGGTTTAAATTAACTTTCTTTTTTAAATGGTTCTATGCATCCCAAGGCAAGTTCAGCACAATTCAAATTGCAAAGGACTTCCTTAAAATCTGTGATTAACAACAGTGAAATATATCTGTACTATGTGCACATACAAGTTAACTTTACTAAATTCATATGTGGTAGTTTTTTTTTCATTCTAAAATATATGGTCTTGTGCGGATTCCGGATTTTTTTTCGGGGGGGGGGGGGGGGGGTGCAACACTACATATCTGGGACATTTTTGACAAAAAAAGACCCGTGGGCTGTGCAATGCTAACTTGTGTCAATTGGATCCTATAGTTGCCTTTTTTAAAAAACAAGACTTTAAATTTCATAGGTATTTTGAGTCCATATGTATGGACCAAAATCAAGTCATAAGATGCTAATACATTGTATATGTATATAGTTTAATTTAACAAATTTTAATCGACTTACCCCGAGACAAATATTTAAGATAAATATGATTCCATATTACCGAGGTATGTTTTTGCTTTTATGATATAGAAGGGTCTTGCACCTCTTGAAGAAAACATTTCTTTCTATTACAATTAATACATCTATACACTCTCTTCCAAAACCTTTATCATTTGTTGCAGACTCAACTTCTTCCTAAAAGCACTGAACAAAATTACATATTGATCCAACTTGCACATCAAAATGGCTACTCGTTAATAATGACTTTGCTAAACATGAGACGAATCATTTTTGAAATTCGTACATGTTAAAATGTGTAAAAATTTATCTCATTATTAACTCTATCTAACCAATGGGATCCAGTATTGATTTTGAGAAACTTGAATCTATACTACCTGAAGATGCTTCCATATCTTATATGACTTTATTGCTTCTTTGCTTTGGGACATGTTATTCATTCATATTTTAAGATATATAATTATATACCAATGAATAACTTTGACGCCCGACGCCAGATCGAGTGAACATGGTTTAAACAAACTTAAATCCACATTACTGTATTTCGAAGCTTTTGTATATCATGTCTTATTCAGAGTGGTTCTTGAGATTAGATTTTAAATGTCACCTTAAATTCCCCTTGAAATGAAATTTCGCCCCCCCCCCCCCAGTTTGGGAAAAAAAGACCCAATCTCTTTCAGCCTTGGACTCCCTGTACCAAGTTTGGCTGAGATTATTTCAAGTTCCGGAAGAAAATGAAATTTTTAAAGTTTACAATACAACAACGGCAACAACGACAGTCATCAGAGTTTGGACAGGAGAGCTCACAGTCAGTCATGTGAGACTATTTTATAATTTCTAGACTCCAAAATAGTAATTGATTTAATCATTTAAATTTTATTTATGATATGTATACAATGTACTTGTAAATAAACAACGAAAATTTTCGAAATTGATAGCATTTTTCCTGCACTCCGGATTCTGAGCCTCAGATATAGATATATTAAAATGAAAACGACTTACGTACACCTTAAACACCTACATGTATATGTTTTGTCTGTATAGGAGTGGTTTGTGTTTTAGAAAACTTTTTTTACCCCATTCATACTACGAAAATTTGCTTATGTGTGCAAATTTACATATGAGTAAATCTACACACGTACGTTAAGTAAAAGTTAATTTGCTATGCGTTCAGACGAGATTTATGTACTGTTAGTAAATCCTCATAATTCCATATAAAATAAGGAGATAGACAGATTCAGAATTGTGAATTTTTATAGAAAAGTAATTTCCTTTCTGTTCGGGTAAAAGACTAACTTTTGAATGTTCCTTATAGACTAGAGTGGAAATCCGATCCACTAATTTATTGGTATGAAAGAAAAGGAACTTATGATTTTAAGGACAAAGAATTGTGTAAGAATTTACACACAAAGAAGGAAAATTTATTAAAATTATTGTTTAATGTTGGAAAATGTTTTGGCTCCGGTTCTAAAGACTGTAGAGGAGCCGTTGGGTGTAAAGAAAAAGGTGACAGTTGCCATCTACTGATTGACGTCTTCAGCAGAAATAGGACAATTTGAATCTTTTTGGTGTTGTATCCAGTACATCAAGTGTGCGAGGCAATTATAAAATAGCCGCTTGAATATGATACATGAAGGATATTGAAATGACAAACAGTATTCAATATCAAAGTCCATAAAGCAATACAAAATAGGAACAGAGTTAACACGGACAAACCATCAGAGGTGGGATCAGGTGCCATGGAGAGGTGATCATACCCTGCCGACCGGTCACACCCGCCGTGTGCTCATTGTCATGATCGTGAAATAACGGAAAAAATCCCTCGTTAATTCATGTATATACAATCGACAAACAATTAGTATGAAAAACGTCAGTCTTGTAATCATGTATTTTCAAGGAGAATGAAAAGGATAAAGAAAACTAACAGCGATCGATCTAAAAAATCTTTGAACAATACAAATATATGAATAGGAAATAAACACGAACCCCTGGACATTCATGCTGGGATCAGATGCCAAGGAGGATACTTACGAGTGCTTACTTTAAACGAGTTAATTGAAATTCCTGTAACATTAACTTATATGTGAGTAGCTTGCCTGAATTAAAAACAGAGAAAGGTAGTAGAAAGTCATCAAGAGCTAAACGGTAATGGGGCCAGAGCAATTCATGGAATGCATGTTCCTATCACAGCTCCGGAGCATTCCAAAAGAGACAACTTGTATAGTAAGGACACTACTTATTGATCCTACAAGGCACTTGCTTGCGACCACAGCTATATCTTTAGAGACATAAACATAGGTTTGCCAGAAAGGGTGCTAGATGCCCTAGTTTTGGCAAATTCGAAAATTTATCTCGGAGGAGATAATGGCTCCTTGTTTAGAGTTTTGCCTTCTATAGCCACCATGTTTACCAATTGATATTTTACGCGCCAATACATACACAACCGGAGATTTTTGCAATAAACAAAACAAAATACATACATAAGCATTTGCTGCGTGTTCATACGTCAAAATTTACACACATGAACTAATAATTTGCTACAAAGTGTATGCAAAAGTTAATTTGCATGCACCTAGTCCTGACCAGGTGTAAATTTACTCAACTGTGCAGAATTTGCATATGAGTAAATCAGTTCATACGACAAAAATTGCACATGGGAGTAAATTTACTTGTGTGTAAAATATACTGAGGTATGAAAATCATGTATGAATGGGGTAAGACAGTAGTCATTAGGTGTGCATATGCATGTCTATATCTCATTACCATGCACTTTACGAAACGTCTGAGGTTTTGTGTTTCTTGGAGGGGGAGGGGGATCCTAGATATTTTTTAATTCTTATACTTTTCATAGAAAATTAATAAATCTGATTAAAAACCTCATGCAGGGGAGTGTGGTTAGGAAGACTCTGGAGTATAAAGAGAGGAAGTTACATTTAGCTCCATATGCTGGCACATATGCTGGCATATGTCGTAAACTGTATGTTCAATCAAGGGCTGTATATTGTCTGTAATTGGAAAACAGTAAGGGCAAAAACATGGAAATAATTTATTGTTTTATAGTCTAAAACTATTTTTAATATTTAATTTGGTGCCAAATTAACAGACTTCTGTTGTAAATATGCAAAAATGAAAAAAAGTTTAAGATTTAAAAGCAACAGAAGCGATTGAAAAAGACCCAAATTACCCCGTTAATTGCAGTCATCCTCTTCAGTTTCTGCTCTCAAGTTTTTGGAACAACCCTTGTAATTGACAGAAGTAGGGTGTCTTGTCCGACGTTAAATGTTACACCAATAAAAATGTTTGGTGTCCCACTCCCGACAGAATGACTAAAATGGCTCCCATTTTTTTTAACATTCCAGGTCACGATACCTTTCTTTCTTTTTATTCCTCTTATCTCGTCGTCACCGCGCGGCGCAGTGGCTAGAGCGTCTGCTCTAGAGTTGCGAAGTAAGCAGTCGATACTTAGTTCGCAGGTTCGAATCCCACTGTGGGACGTGGAGACCGGTCCTTCGGATGAGACCGTATAAACCGAGGTCCCGTGTGGCAGTAGGTACTGGCACGAAAAGAATCCCTCCCTGTTCAATGGCCCTGAGTGCCGAGTATAGAACAAAATTTGCAGCTCTTCACCGGCAAGTGGTGGCGTCTCCATATGAATGAAAAAATCTCAAGAGGGACGTTAAACAATATACAATCAACCAATCAATCTTATGGATTGACTGGATGTTGTTTTACATACCATTCGAGATTTTTTCACTCATGTAGAGACGTTACCATATACCCGTAACCGATGAAGGGCTTCAAAGTTTGACCTTTACTCGACACTCAGGGTCACTGAGCAGTAAGGGGTTCTTTATCGTATCAACGCCTGCCGTGACAAAGGACCTCAGTTTTTAAGGTATCATTCGAAGGACTCGGAACTTTTACTTCTAGTGCCGAACACATGGTAAAGGAACAGCTGCTACCCATTTTTTATCAACTTAGGTCAGTCGTGGCCGAGATTCGAACTCCCGATCACGGGGTGAGCACTCTACTTGATGATATTTTCTGGAGAAAAAAATTCCTGCCTACCTACCCACCCAATGATTCTACACTGAGTTGGGAGAGAGCAAGCAAACATTATTTTAAAAATGGTCCGATTGCCAGAACATTCAAGGTCCTTTTTCACATACCTGTCTTTGGTCGAGTTTTGGTAGAGATATTACATTTTACTTAGAATTAAGTTGATACACTGGAATAAATGTAAAATCTAGATTCATATAGAATGAAGTAATTATCGTAATCACTTCTGAATTCAAAATAAAAAAACACTTTTAATTATTATTACAAAATACATGATTGTCCTATCACGCATCTAACATAACATTTATCCATTTCCAACTGCAAAAATACCTCTACTTTTTACCTGTGTCATATGACTGGAAGCTTCTAATATTAATTAACCTGCCTTTCTAGCTGTACATGTATACAGTACTACATAAACTAAGAATTTGATATATATGTATGATTTTACAAGACATGATGATGTAATTTAATGTACCTAAAACTTCAAGAATATCTGCTTCTGGATATTAAAGCCGCTTAGTCCGATTCTAATCGCAGAAAAATATATTCGCTTTTCTTCTTGAAAAATAATTGTCCATAAATTGTTTCAACTTTTGTCAAATCATATCCCCAAAGTCTTTCTCTTTTAAAAGATATCAAAATTCAAAAGTTAAAAAATAATTTTTGTTAGGTCACAAAAAAATAATCCTATGTTGATATCGCGTGAAATCACCTTCGAAAAATTTGATTTATCGCTTACATGTATATCTCATGAAGAACAAACCCGACCATTTTTTTTCCATAACAAAGTACTTATACCTGTACACGGACAATATTTTAGCCTTCGTTACTAAACTTCCTTTAAAAAAGATCTTTAAAAATATCTGATTTTCCTTTATTCTTTAAATATCCTTATTCATATAAAAATTCCTTTAGATTGTATTCAATTAATTTCATAATTTTTATAAGGACTTAGGCTTTTACTAATGGAAAAAATACTCGGGTTTGAATTATCTTCATAATTAGATATAACCGATAAATCTTTTTTGTTCAAAGGTGACTTCGCAACAGATCTCAACTTCCCGTCAGGAACTTCTGTTTGTCAATAAGGATTTTGATCTATGTTTTCCTTGTTAGGATTATTGTTATAAACTATTAAATTAATCTTATAATTTATTTTTATATATTATCTATGTAATGAAGTACTTTTATTGTGCAAGATAATATGTGCCTGTTTCGGATCAAGCGGCTTTAAAATAGTGTTCGTATATATTCCATGTCGGAGATATTTAAGACATGGTTGGTTGATTCTTTACATTAAATGCACTTTCTGCAAGAATTAAAAAAACACTAGAAAAAATGTTTCCATTCATTCGGCGATATTGTTAATCAAATATTCAATATTGTGATACTCTCTTCTTTTCTCTTTAATACAGCGTCAGGGGTTATGAATCCACTCGGTTGAGTCGGTACCCACATTCGCTACGACTGGAGCCAGGATTATCTGAAGTTTTGGGTGTATTCCATATTTTCTTTGATATAGGCTTTATAATATGCAACTAAAACTCGGTATCTTTGAAAATGCTAGTAAGCAAAAAAATGTCAACATCAAAACCATGAAATAAAATAAAACTGCCGAATCCTGTGCGTAAGTCACCAGGATAATCAAGTTATAGGCCTACTTGGTTCATTCACCATGCATTCTAACACCTACCTCTTAATAAATAAACTTGCATCCACTGAATGTCTGTTTCCTGCGATCAAGACTTTTTAAAGATGCGGATTATTAAAATGACGTCATATACCACTGTATATTGACATCATTTATTGAGATGTACTTGTATGGAACGTCTGCACTGCCTTATCATATCGAAGTAACCGTCAATTGACTTGTCGCCCGGGAAATAAATGAAGTAGCAATGGAAATGAATCTTTAGCTTGATCATCAAACCGCTTCGATATGTGGTAAAAAGACATGCGTCTGAATAATGGAGACAATAGTCGAGAAGATTTGAAATTTATAGTTGGATGAAAATCGAGCAAAAACGATACCCTTTATACGAAGTTTGCTCCTGATTTTAAAGTCTTAAATTTTTTTGTCAAGTATATTTTTAGTTTCTACACACATCAAAAAAATGGGGAGCAATATGTTCTTTTGGCGCGACAGTACACTTACATGTAATAAGACTTTTTTTTAGCACTGAAATTTGTGTCTTAATCAAAAATTTATTTTATCTTCGACGTTTTCCCTCTAATATTTTTATCCAAATCAAGCATGGAACAAAATGAACTAGAAGTCTGTTTCTTAAACAAGATGTGTTTGTGAAACACTATGTGCCCGGCGGCAACAAAGTTTCAAAAAGCTATTTTTAGCATATAGGTCAGTCAAGGTCACAAGGTCATTGACCTTGGTGTCATTTGAAAGAACTTGATTAGTGGAGTATGCAGTTTAAATATGCAGTCTCTCATGATGAGAGTTACACGGGCCAAAGTGTAGAACATATTGCAAACATACTGTATATATAGTCAGAATAATCTTTAACACTGTGAAGCATGACTAAACTCTTTCAAGTTAATGTGATGTGGAAAAGTCTTCTGAAAAACTGGACTTGTGAAGCAGTATGCTCCGTCGTCCCTATATGGATGATTTGGAACAGGGGGTAGCTGCTTGAAGTCGCCACTTGCTATAACTTTAAAATACATGTATATATTGAATGTTTATATTCTAATTTGCAATGCAAAAATTACTGTAGTATTTCACATTAACATACCAAATATCTTTTTAAAAAAACATTATGTTAATAACCTGCAATCCATCAAATGTGACATTCCCACAAACAAATCTGCAACAGATTCAACAGCTTCAAACACTTTCTTAGACAGCATACCAATAATAAAATTTCGTCAATCAAAAGAACATCTGCCTTCTGTATTCTATCTTTGGCTGCTGCAAATCGGTCGTCCAGTCTTATAAGTCCACGAAGCCTCTCCGGACTGTACCTACAATCCATTATACCACACCAGTGGTGCAGAGTGGGGCCCCCAGTTGGGTGTTTGCCAAACCTGTTGTTGCTGTCACAACAATGTTCTTTCTTGGAGACATAACTTTATGAGTTTCCTGAAAATTTATAATAAATTTCTTTTTAACAATACATATGTTTACAAGAATAGTTCTTGAATAACATTGAATAATTTGGTAATATATTTTCTTTAACTTTAGGCTCTTCCTTAACTACAGACACTCTCCTAAAGGTCTTGTAAAGCTGGAAAGCATCTGCAGCAAATTAAGTGTTTTATTTAATGAGAATAACATTCCAGTGTCTAACAAAGCAGTTATTTCAAAAACTTGTGCCAGGTCTGTTTCAGACCAGCAGGTGTTCTGTGCATGAACAAAGTCTGCAGTACACAACATCTGAAAATCTGGAGGAAATCTAAATGGATCTTCCCTCACAGAGTACTAACCTAGAAATTCCACCTTTCTGTGCCATTTCTTACACCGTTTCACAGGAGTTACAGTTGAGGTGCCAACTAACAACCTGCATTAATGGGAAACAAGTTAATTGTGATGTTAATTCTTGCAGAACTATTTTGAACTCCCAGTTATGGGACTTGTCTTGAGGAGTGGATTTTCTGTTCCTGTTACACAGCACAGCACTGACGGTGTCCTAAATTTTCTACAAATCTTACCATTTTGTAAAGGAACAAGGGAAAGATATATTTCCAACTCAAACAGCTTGTATGGAAGAAGTGTGGTCTGTTCTATATGATGAGAATTCGTCAGAAAACCGAATTAGGAGCAAAAAGTGCCAAGTTCTGCTCAGCATTCTCCAATCTTTCAGCGCTTGTTATGCACACTACTCCAGTTCAAACAAGAATGCAAACAAGGCCCACGGGCCTTATAGGTCACTTAAGTATCATGTAACAACTTTCCAGCAATTGAATTTGGTTCGTGTTTTAAACCAGATGCCATGAAATTCACAATTTTGAAAGAGGCACCATTGCTTATCATAATTATACACGTAGCATTATTACTCCAGTTACCTAATACCCAGAGGTAGATTAGAGTAACACTTCCACTTTATAACCAGTTGTGCACCCCACCCCACGGGAACCTTTGACCCTGGCGCCACATTTTTCAAAGTTTTGGAAATTTTATCATAAATTTTATATCATCATAAATGGTTGATCAATACCAAAGAGCAGATTTCAAAGCATGAATTTATTTTCAGAATATGTAACCCCCATGATACCCCTGACCATGGGGGCATGAAATTAAGCATTTTGCTAGATGCACCTTTCTTCAACATAAATATATAAACCTACATCATTGGCATAATACCAAGGAGCAAAGTAAAAGATTTTCAGAGAATTAATGTATATTCAGTATATAATCAAAAGACACCCCCCCCACAAGAACCTCTGACCCTGGGGCCATAAAATTCACAATTTTGGAAGAAGCACTGTTACTCATCATAACTAGGTACTTAGTTTATTTAATACTCAGGGACAGAGAAAAAGATTTTCAAAGAATTAAAGATTTCATTAATTTTAATGGTTTTGGTCCCACCCTTCAAAACCCAGGGGGGCGGGGACCATAAAATTCACAATGTTTGTTTCCCTTCACCCATAGATGCTGTATACCAAATGTGGTTGAAATTGGCTCATTGGTTTCAAAGAAGAAGCTGAAAATGTTCAAATGTTAACACACGACGCACGATGACGGACGCAAACGGATAGCAATAAGTTAACTGAGTGACTCAGGTGACCTAATAAAAAACAAAAGAAAGGTATCTCGATACAGGAAAGGACAAGAAGTTGGATACTGACCGGGTGACCCTAGAAGAACTAGAGCAAAAAACATACGTTCTTTCACGTAGAGTTCATTTTTATAGCGACCAGTTTCTATGCGTATAGGAAGACCTCCATATTTGAACTCTTCCAAGGCTGACCGTTCTTTTTTTAACTATTTGCTGCAATATACGGTTTGGTTTCGCAATTAACTTTATGGACATATGAAACGTAGTTTGAACTTTATTGTCTTTATGTAGTTGAAGAGTTCCAATTTTTGAAGGAACTGTTTGCTATATTTTGATGTCTATGTATGGTGTTGTACACGTCTTCAAAGTCACTATTTGATAAAAGAAACATCTTGAATTTATGTTTAGTATTTTTTATATATTTTTTCTTTCAATCACCCCAGTATTTTCATCTATTGATATCTTTTAAATAACCGTGTTAATGCACGCTGATTTTTTTGTCTATGAACATCTGATGACACTATAACCTTAAATTAGAAATACCGGGTATCTTGGAAAATTATCAGTAGGTAAGGTACGTTGCGTAAGTCCTTAAAGGTAATATATGTCCTTAATTTGTGATTGTGTTAGAAGGTGCACATGGGGAAATGAGACGTTATTTTTTTATTACTTCAATAAAATAATTCTTAAATGATATCAAGTATAAATCATGAGTAAAATATTTAAAAAACTTGCTTTAAACTTACTACTAAATGTTGTTATTATAATTCAATTTAATTATCATTTCTTATCAGATAATTGATAATTTATGGTTATATAAAAAGAGTTTACATTAGATACTCCTCAGTCTGGGAGTGTGTAAGATATGAAAGTAAACCGTCATGATTTTCCGGATAATAATGATGAGGTAAAGACGCATAGCGATAAAATTTTTAGAAGATTTTCAACTACCAGTAAAAGTTATTCTACATTTGCTCTACATGTACATCTTCAAACGACACAAAGATATTTTTTAAAATTTTGCACCACGGATTGCAGCATATAGCCTACTCTGCATGCAGAAATACATTGTATATCATGTGACCAAGATCAAGGGTATCACCATGTGGTTCATTTTGACTACATCTTCGTTTTGATGACAATAATTTCATGAAATTCATCAATGAACATTGACTCTTTTTTTACATCGATCATCTAGATATGAGCAAATGCGGTAAAAATATCTATTTATTTAATTCTTTAAATTTTTAATTTTTTTTTTTATTTATTTATTTTTTTTTTTTTTTTGCTTTGAAGATAGTCTAAAATAAAAATGATTTAACTTTTTCACCTTTGAATATCTTGATATGCTTTCCTTGCATGTGAGAGGATTTATTTTAAATGCTAAATTTTGTTTGCGGCCGATTTGATGCTTTGCATCAATATTTTACTTGTTGTTTATGTGCAGTGCTTAGAAACAACATGAAATTTGGAATACATATTTATGTCATTCATGCAAGTAGGACTATTTCCATGTCTTCAAAACTTGGCCAGACCAATAATACAATTATTATTTAAAGTATTAATTAATTTACAGGTGTTTGCATGCAAGAGGTGGCACTTTCTTGCTGTCACCTAGTAAATGTTCTCAAATTATTGAAATATGCTGTCGACTGCACAACACAGAAATGAATACGAAAGTACAACTTCGACACCAAGGAGCAGTTCAAAACGTGAACCATAACGACGTTTGTTCAATTACATTTAATTCAAACATATCAGTGTAAACTATCGGGGCACATCTTAGAGAAAATATTATATACATGTTATTTAGAAGTATAAAATCTAGAAACCCATTTCCTACTCCTCTGATGGCCTAGGATGAATTCTTGCTTCAAGGGGCGGTTGCCCTTCGTTCTTCCTTTATCAATCGTTTTTCTTAAATATTTGCCCTCATTTTTTTATCTTGACAATTTCATCTATGAGTTGATATCCTCTTTCCCTTTAAATATATTATAATATACATGTACATGTTTTATAACATATCGTGTTCATGTGGTTTATAAAGTTGTTCATATTTGTATTTCATACCCTTCTTTCCAATTCTAGCCCGTTTCGTGGTAGCTATAGGTGCTGTGGGCTCCTCTCGTACGTTTACTTGCATGTTACTATTATCACCTTCCACAGGGAGCTCAACTTTTTTGACTAAAATACAATATTTTAACGGCATTCAAAACTTTGTTTGCCTTATTAAATTTATGATAAATATGAAATATTCTGGGGAGAATATTGTTATTTAAATAATATTTCTCTTTTAAATTGATTAACCTAATTGCAATTATCTTAAAAAGTCCAATTTTAAGTCCGAGGATATCTGATTTAGACATTTATTTGTCCTACCTATGAACGATTATGATTACATGACATTTCTGTGAAATACTTTCAAAATGCTACTCCAAATACAATTTGAGTCTGATTATAATATAATTTGGCATGCAAGTAGACTACACTCAGATACATAAATATCACTTTTGTTTTTTTCGATTTTGATGATTGACGTTGCCATGGTAATTCAAATGGAAAATTCTGTAAAATTTTTATCAAAAGCTACTCCTACAGTTGTAGTCTTATTGCAGTCTTGTCAGAAAAAGGGATCATTATTCTATTTATTGCTTTCTCAGTCCCAACTGCTACTTTTCTCTTCCATTATTATAAGTACAAACCAGTAGAGCTACAGTCTTGATAGAGACTTCTGGTTTCCTTCTACCTTGCATCCACAGCAAATTGAAAATAAAGTTTATTCTAGTATTTGGTCTCGCTCAGCCAGCAGGAAATACACATGCAGTGGGATTTACACCATTCAAAACTGTTTGTACCACCCGCTACACCCCGGGCCTCTCAATTGATTTACGACAGGTATACATTAAGCACTGGACTATTCTTATGCACTTTCAATTCCGCACCACGTGCACGTACATGTATGACAAGTTGACCTACTGTGTTTTGGAGTACATGTTTTTGTCATGCATGGTACTTAATACATGTACATACAATGCTCTCCCTCTCTTTCAAAAGGATTTGTTTCAATGTTGCATTTTTGCACGAATTGTTTCATGCCATGCATTCTCGATCCGCATGAAATCTGTCCAGAATTAATGTGCGAGGATCGTATATTTTGCGAAATCCTCATCCCGATAATTATTTTTTCATAAAAAAATATGGACCCTTGCCACACTACAAAATACAAATTCACTTCTGGTACAGCATTTTTATCTGCATAGCTAAAACAAATATGCATTTAGGTAAGATTTTTGTCTTGATTTTAGCAAAATTGTCGTTTACAATCATTCAGGATAAATATGTTGTCAATTTCAGTGTATTTTCAAATAATTAAGTATTTTCCTAAAACAGACATTTATTTATCATGGAGACTTGCTGTGAGTCAAAAAAATTACTTCCTATGCAAGTCCTGTATCCTGATAAAAGGTGGTGGATGTTGGACTTCCTTTAATAAGTATATAGAGATGGGGAGAAGTTGATTGATTTCTAAACTTGTTTTCCACCACGAGGCGAGGGAAATGCACATTTTCAGAACATAAGAATGGGGGGACTTCCTTTCATTTACTGGAAGTTCAGTGCCAAACGTTTCACTGGGTAAAAATTAGACTAAAGCGATGTGTTTTATATGTATATTTAATGCAGGATCTCTTCAGAAAATCTTGTTTATCTGCTTCCGGTGAAATTTATAGTGGCGGCTAGAGAGGACAATTATTGAATCGGCTCCTAAAACTGCTCCTAAAAAGAATAACTTCCGGAATAAAATCTTCATTTGAATAAAAACAACAACAGGAACAGAAAGTATTTTCGACGAACGCCTTGGTTTAATTTATACGTCAAATAATACATTCTTTCTCTCTCTGGAAAATGGCTGGGCCTATTGTTATCAGAATTCTCTTTATTACCAGACCCAATTTTCGTATTCAAAATCGTATACTCGAGAAACAGAAGTTTTAATTGACGTTTTATTATTTACATTGATTAAGTGTTTGCTTTTGAAATAAATGAAGCATTTCTCTCACCTTCGAAGGACTCTCCTAGTCTGGGTGCACATATATATGTACACGTACTAAGTACCATGCATGGCAAACATACTCCAAAACACAGTAGGTCAACTTGTCATACATGTACATGCACGTGGTGCGGAATTGAAAGTGCATAAGAATAGTCCAGTGCTTAATGTATACCTGTCGTAAATCTATTGAGAAGCCCGTGGTGTAGCGGGTTGTATACAGTCAAACAGTTTTGAATGGTGTTAATCCCACTGCATGTGTATTTCCTGCTGGCTGAGCGAGACCAAATACTAGAATAAACTTTATTTTCAATTTGCTGTGGATGCAAGGTAGAAGAAAACCAGAAGTCTCTGTCAAGACTGTAGCTCTACTGGTTTGTACTTGTAATAAAGGAAGAGAAAAGTAGCAGTTGGGACTGAAAAAGCAATAATTAGAATAATGATCCCTTATTCTGACAAGATTGCAATAAGACTACAACTGTAGGAGTAGCTTTTAATAAAATCTTACAGAATTTTCCATTTGAATTACCATGGCAACATCAATCATCAAAATCGAAAAAAACAAAAGTGATAATTATGTATCTGAGTGTAGTCTACTTGCATGCCAAATTATTTTATAATCAGACTCATACTGTATTTGGAGTAGCATTTTGAAAGTATTTCATAGAAATTTCTATTTTTAGTAACCACGGCAACACCGTTTATTGAAATGAAAAACCGATATACAGAATTATGTATCTTAGCATAGTTTACTTGTGTTCCAAGTTATTTGAGGAATCACTGTCTTAGTTAGTATAGTATGCTAGGGCATCAACGATAGTGGGAAACATGGGATAATTTGCAAACGACCGAAGCCCGGTATGCATAAATTATCCCATGTTTCCCACTATTGTTGATGTCCCTGGCATACTATACTTACCAGACAGTGATTCCTTATATTTCCATTTCATTATGAAATAAAATTGTAGATTTTAGAGTTTTAAAATGTAGACATAGAGTTAAATTACACAAAGATTCCCATGCCAATTTCAATAGTCCTCGGCCACTGACGTCAAATACAAATGCAGCCGCACGAGATTAACATGCATATTTGGCCTCTTAGCGTCAGACACAGAGACAGAGACAGATGCGCACGAGATTTGCATGCATATTAGACCTCTCTAGCTCCTGACCTATCGACCTGCCTAATTTACATGTACATTCCGGTAGAATTATCACAAAATACACTCCGCTAACTTTCAAAGGGTTATCACAGAGAGAAAAATTAGAAATGGAAATATATTGAAATCAGACCAAAACTGTAGGAGGAGTAGCATTTTGAAAGTATTTCACAGACATTTCTATTTTTAGTAACTACGGCAACACCGTTCATGATCATCGAAATCAAAAACTGATACATGGAATTATGTATCTTAGTGTATTTTTCTACTTGTATTCCAAGTTATATTGAGATCAGACCAAAACTGTTGGAGTAGCATTTTGAATGTTTTTCACAGAAAATCTACTTTTAGTAACCACGGCAACACCATTTATCGAAATCAAACACTCGATACACAGAATTATGTATCTTAGCGTAGTCTACTTGTGTTCCAAGTTAAAATGAAATCAGACCAAAACTGAAGAAGGAGTAGCATTTTGAAAGTATATCACAGAAAATTCTATTTTTAGTAACCACGGCAACACCGTTTATTGAAATCAAAAACCGATACACAGAATTATGTGTCTTAGTGTAATCTACTTGTGTGCAAAGTTATATTGAAATCAGACCAAAACTGTAGGAGGAGTAGCCTTTTGAATGTTTTTCACAGAAAATTCTATCTTGGTAACCACGGGAACACCGTTTATCGAAATCAAAAACCGATACACAGAATTCTGTATCTTAATGTACATGTAGTTTACTCGTGTGCCAAGTTATATTGAAACCAGACCAAAACTGTAGGAGGAGTAGCATTACAGACAGACGGACGGACGCATTACTATCGCGTAAGCTCTTCTGGTCTCTGACCAGTAGAGCTAAAAACTAATCCAAAAGCACGCTAACTCTTACAGGTTTCTAATACAGTTTTACGATTGCGATTGATTAGTCGATGATTAAAATGACACAAAAATCTGCAAGTAAATCGAACGGAACAATTCCATTAATGACTTAGCAACTTTCCAATAATTAATACCAGGATGATTTGAAAATTTGAAGATATACTCCAAGACTGGACAGGCGGAGGACAGAACAAGAACTGAAGACAAACGTTTCAGACGTACCACATTACGAATTTTGTGCCTCCCTGTACTAGTTTGGCTTCCATTGGATATACTAGTTCTGACACTAACTCTATAATATATGAACTGTAACTGTGCTGACAGCATTGTTTTAACTATATATGCATGACGTCTATATTGTGCAACGGTGACATAATAAATATATATATATATATATATATATATATATATATAATTGTATCCAAGTCGTTGTTTTATAACACAAAAATAACTTAATTTAGAGATTTTTGGCCAAATACTAAATATTACAACAGTTTTAAGTTTTATTTGAATTATTTTGATTAATTTTATTTCGATGACATTATCAAAGTAAAAGTTGCTTATACCCACCTTAAAACATGAATAACTAGAATACAACACAATTTAGAGATTAAAATTTCATTTTCATGATAATTTCTCAACTTTTCCTTAAACATGTAAGTTGCATTCGTCTTTGATTAACAGATCGAAGGATTCATAATGTTGCAATATTATGTTATTATTATTATTTTATTATTATATTATATTATTATTTTTTTTTTCCTTTCAGAGTATGAACAGCCTCGTTACAGCTTAAAAATTACAAAAATAACAATTTGTTTTAAAAGTCTTTTTAGCAACTATTTTATAAAATGAATAACCAACAGTTAACGCGTTCCCCTCTAAATCTCGATAAACATGCAAAAACATATCGACGCAGACACCGAAAAATCTTTACAGAAGTGGTGAACACTGAACGCTTCAAGTTGCTACATTGTACAACTGTAGGTAACAATATATAATTATAATGCAGGTTTAATAGCGGTATTTGTACATGTTAACATGTTTACATCCATGTAGATTTTTTCAGGCACACCGGAAGCGATTCATTTTTTTTCTTGGGGGGGGGGGGGGTCTTGAGAAGCAATAACAAAGCAAAACAAAACGAACTTTTCCATTTGTTATAGTATAAACTGGCCAACTTACACCGAGGGTGCACAACTGTAAATTTACAGCTTTGTTTTTCAAATTAAACTAGTTTTAATTGTAACGGGGACCGTTACAGATGTTCCCCAAACGCTCCCCAAATCCCCTTTTTTGTGCCATTTTCCTTTAAGACATTTTTAAAATATGCTCAGTATCAAAGGATTTCATCTAAGAATTATTAAAGCTAAAATGATACCGACTATAGGTCATTTAACTCATTACACGCGCAAGCACGTGCATGCACGTGCAAGATGATCATGGCATGTTGTCTAAATCATTAACATTTCTTTATGTCGTGAGAATCAATAAGAAAAATCATAAAATTATAAATGTTACCGTTTTTCAAATATATTGGTCATTTTGCGTATTGTGCACGTGCACGTGCATGCATGCGTGTCCTTGCATTCAATTCTGATAGTAGCATAATGTAGTAATTCTTCATACCTTTTTATATTCTAAATTTCATCCCGTTCTGTTGAGAACCAAGAAAGTTATACGCATTTAAAGTTTCAGCCAATCAGATTGCAGCACATGTGCATGCGCATGCTTTTATGATAATTCTTATATATCAGGCTGTAGATCTTCATAATGTATGACTATGTTTAAAATTTCAAAGGATTTTGTCAAAAAACAAGAAAGATATTGAGATTTTAGTTTCAGCCAATCAGAGCGAAGCGCACGTGCAAGCGCGTGAGATTTTGCTATTTTGACCTCGTCATGTCCATACTACTAATATATCCTCATATTATGAGTTTCAAAGCAATTCATCAAAAAATAGAAAAGTTGCGGCTATATCTATTCTATTCTATTGGTCATTTCACATGTTGCACGTGCACGCTCTTGCAAGCACGTGCGCGCAAAATGACCTTGATTCCACAAATCTACATAACATGTCTACCTACCCTAAAAAGGTTTTACCTACATCGGACGAACAGTTTACAAGATCATTCCCGGACAAAAAAGTACCCAGGAAGAAGAAGAAAAATAATAATAATAATAATAAGAAACAGATTAAAAACAATATGTTCCCCAACTTCGTTTGGGGAACATAATTATATACTGATAAATTGCATTCCTGTGACCCTCCCCCCTCCCCGTTCCTTAATTCAAGCTTGTTTTTGATTTTTGGTACATAATGCTGTTTAGTTTGCAATAAACTTAAACACTTTTTTTATGAAATCCAGCACCTTGGCTTTTCACTTTGATTAGGTTTTCTATGCTTTTTTTTATCATAAATATAGAAATGTTAATAAATAGTGACAAAAATCATGTTAAATAAAAGTAAATATATTGTTGTTGCCCTAGCCTCAAGGTAATATGCGAATTCTTCCCATATTTGTGTTTCAGACTTAAACAAAAAATGCTCCTTGAAAATGAAAATAAAGGCAAAAATCGTGGCATTCGATACTTCAAAGGCTTTTCACCTTCAGTTTGTTGTTAATCGTTAATTTTTATTTCATACTTAACAGTATATAGGCTTAAATAATTACAATTAAGACTATTCATTTCACGTATGTTGTCTGGTCTATATGCTTTTACTCACAGGTACTAAACTCGCTTGAATTTTTGACCCCCTAGTATATAATATACTAGGGGGTCAAAAATTCAAGCGAGTTTGGTGCCTGTGCTTTTACTATACGAAGAAATATTTTAATTAATGATGCAACGTTACACTGCATTAATTTTCAAAACACGGCACATATTTATGAGGTCAACTTTTGTGCTCGTTTTCTCCATAACGTCACTAAGCAAATAAGGGTGGTTTTCGCTTGACGGTCACCATATTCATAAATGTACAAAAGAAAAGAGAATCCACCTCCTTCTTAAGACCCTAGCTAAATTTAGTAAAGCTTTTCAGAGAATACTTTATTTTACCACGACTGCCCCCCCCCCCTTTATTCTGGCGAAAAGGGCACAGAATGATCCGCTCCTCAACTAGTGCATAGTACGCAGTCTTGACAATGATGTCACGGAAAATTCGTTAAACTGAGTTTTTTCCCCAAAACATACAAAATCGTCGCGAACTAGTTAACCCTCTATAAATAAAGTCGCGAATAAAAGTAAGTTTACAGTAGTTTTATAATTTATTTAAAGTTAAATAAATCTGTTTAAAAAAAAGAGAGTACACAGTCATATAATATAAGATATAGATTGTTAAAAAATCGGCTGTTTCCTCTGATTTAGTCAATGAATGACGTCACATGTCGAATCATACTGAAAAAGGGGGGGGGGCATATACGGCCCGTTGTCATCAAGCAGACTGGATATTTTAACTTGAATAAATAGGCTAGCACAAACACTCCGGACTGAATTAGTCGCCAAAAATTTCTGACCCAATCCAGATCTATTTGTTAAGTGGGTTCCCCAAAAACACGTTGGCATTCTGTACTGGTGTTTTTTTAGTTGAGGGTGGGGAATTTTTTTCCCGGATTTTTTTTTACTATAAAAACTTTCGACTCCAGTGTTCATTTCAAAGTGCTGAAGAAAATCATAGAGTAAATTTCTTCTTCTCGGTGAGGGAGCTTTCCTTTTCTTGGGGGTAGACGGACTGGGGCTTATCCTTCCCTTTGCGTTCACACTAAGCTCTCGTTCTCTCGATCATACTCTCATCCTTGGATTAATGGAGTTTATCAAATATGGATAAACCTGGTTATTTCGCGCAGCTTAGTTCATATGCTAAGATCGATAACTCCTAATCATTACGTTCATAATTCATCGGGTTCGGTGCTCAAAAATATTTGTTGAATGCGCATGTCTTCTAGAATATTCCTTTCTATTCCATAATTTGAGTGAAGCAGACGCTCAAAATTTTTAAACGATTTAATCGATCATCATCTGCAGTTTCATCTTTGAGTTGTCATAAGTATGTTACGGGCATCGAGAGTTTCGAAGTCTAGAAGTCCCTATTCACGGACAACAACGACAAATTCTGCAGCCAGGGCCAAAAAACGAAGTGTACCTGAAGCAACGCTCCCTCGACTGCATGATGTCGCCATTGTTGACCAGGCACCGATCGTGACTGACCAGGCACCGATCGTGACTCAAAGTCAGACTGTGTCCACTGTCGCCTCCTTAGTTCCCCTGCAGCCCGCTAGTTCAGCTGAAGTTAATCAAGGTACAATTCAATTTGACCCTTGAGATAATTTGCCAAATCCATTTATTAGCACCGCATCACCCCTAGCAGCGCATTTGCCTCAGAAAGTGAAAGAAAAAATTTTCAATAATCAATTCATAAATTTTGGTACACTTCTCTTTCATGATCCGACCTCGACACAACAAAATCAGCTTGTGTTTGAAGATGGTGTTTTTCAGGTAAAGCCTAAGCATAAGGAACAAAAAATTTCAAACCTATCACAATGGCTAGATGCTTTTGCAATTTTTGCATCAGTTTATTTAGTCAAACAGCCATCTGAAGCAATCTCATTGTTTAAGTATATGTCATTGATAAAGAGGGGGCTGAAAAAATCAAGGGAAATTGGTTAGAATATGATATTCAGTTTAGGCTGAAAAAATCTTACAACACCGCTGTAAGTTGGGCTTCTGTTGATGCAGAGCTGTGGATGATCTATATGCATTCGTCCACTGCTCCTACTAACCCTTTATCACGCCAGCAGTCATTGCAGCCCCGCAACAAATGCTACAGTTATAATTATCAGGGCATTTGCAACAAGTCAAATTGCAATTATGTGCATAGTTGTCTAAAATGTAATGCTTTTCATCCTTTGGTGAAATGTTTCAAGGTTAATTCAACTGCTGCGTCAGAACAATCTTCATCACAGACCAATTTCAATAATCGTGCACATTTCCATTCCAGGAACCAGCGGTTCCAGTATTCAAAGGGCCAGTCGCAGTCCAATTCTGCCACATAATTGTCAGAATTTATGGGAACTTGGTCACTCACCTATTAATTGTGAAAATTTGAATCAAATATTATCTACTTACCCAAATGTTCAAGATGCTCATTGTTTGTCCTTGGGTTTCAAATTTGGGTTTTCCTTGAATTTTGATGGTCCTAGGAGGAGGGTGGAGTTTAAAAACATGAAATCTGCAATGCAGTACAGCTTTCAAATACAGGAGAAAATTGATAAGGAAGTTAAGTTAGGAAGAATAATGGGTCCATTTTTATACCCCCCAATATCTAATTTGCGATGTAATCCAATAGGTTTAGTTCCCAAAAAACAAGGTGGTTGGCGAATGATCACAAATTTGTCATATCCAACAGGTGACAGTGTTAATGACTACATAGACCCCAATTTATGTTCTGTCAGTTATTCCACTTTTGATGATGCTGTTTCTTTAATTGCGAGTAAGGGTGAGGGTGCCTTATTAGCAAAAATGGACATTTCCTGTGCATTTCGTCTGTTACCAGTTTGTCCACAGGATTTTTGTTTATTAGGCTTTCAACACTCTGGTGCATATTACATTGACAAGTGCTTACCTATGGGTTGTTCATTGTCGTGCTCTTTATTTGAGAAGTTTTCTACATTCCTTCACTGGGAATTAGCTCAGAGGTCTAAATTGAAAAGCATTATTCACTATTTAGATGATTTTTTGTTTGTAGGAAGGGCCAATTCATCTCAGTGTTTGGATTTAATGAGACAGTCTGAAGAGTTATGTTTAGACTTAGGCATTCCTTTAGCTTTTGAGAAAACAGAGGGACCTTCTACTCGTTTGAGTTTTCTAGGTTTAGGCATAGATACTATTTCCGGAACTATATTTGTTCCAGATGATAAAGTTAGGGAGTTATTGGCAAAGATAAATGGAATACTTAATTCAAAAAAGGTTACTTTGAAAGAAATGCAGTCATTGGCCGGGGCGCTTGCATTTGTGGTTAAGGCATTGCCAGCTGGAAGGGCTTTTTGTTCAAGACTTTATGGTTCAATGGCAGGAGTCAAAAAATCTTTCCATTTTATAAGAATTACAGCAGTAATTAAGTTAGACTTGTTAATGTGGGTTCAATTTCTTACTGATTTTAATGGTAGGACACAATTTCCTAGTCTTGTATGGCAGGAAGATGATTCACTCCATTTTTATTCAGATAGTTCAAGTTCTCATGGTTGCGGTGTTGTGTTCGGTAAACATTGGTGTAGTCTGCATTGGCCTCATGGCTGGCCTGAGGAATGCTACAGGGATATCACTTTCCTAGAACTTGTACCTATTGTATTAGGGGTTATGATTTGGGCTGAAAGCTTAAGGAACAAAAAACTCCTACTTCATATTGACAATTTATCTTTGGTGTACATCATTAATAACAAATCATCAAAAAACAAAAGAATTATGATATTAGTCCGGATGTTAGTTCTGCAGACCCTCAAGTTTAATGTACAAATAAAAGCTCAACATATACCAGGTGTTAAAAATGAAATTGCAGATGCTATTTCTCGGTTTCAGTGGACCAGGTTTCGTCAATTGGCTCCTTGGGCAGACCCCTTTCCCTCCATGGTACCTATTCAGTTTTGGAGAGCTATTCAGGAACTGTAGCCAGTCTTCTGCAGGCCAGTGTATCTCAAAATACAGCGAATGTATACCGTCAGGGATTGCAAAGTTTTTTCAATTTTAGACAACATTTGTCATTCCAGCAGATATGGCCCCCACCCGTTGATCACATGATTAATTTTATAGCATATCTGTCAGAGAGTAATATGGCTTTTTCTACTGTCAAATGCTATTTATCAGGAATCAGTTTCGTCATTAACTTGCATGGTTGGCAGAATCCAGTGGATTCATTTATTATTAAGAAGTTGTTAGCTGGTTACAAGAGATGTAATCCGTCTCAGGATATAAGAAAACCAATTACATTACCTTTGTTGAATAGCATTGTCAGTGTTTTGCCACATTTGTGTTTTTCTGATTTTGAAGCAGCTTTATTTCAGTCTGCTTTTGCATTGGCTTTCTTTGCATTACTAAGGGTGAGTGAAGTGGTGGCTTTGGGTGTCCAGCATATAACTGTATCTAGTGATACCATTGAAATCTTTATCAAAACATCTAAGACTGATCAAATTGGTGCGGGGGCATTTGTGCATGTGAAAAAATCAAATGATACAAATTTATTGTTTCAATCTTTGCAGAAGTTTGCTGCATTAAGTACCAATGTAAAAAGGGTGTCCTACTTTTCTCATTTAAATTCCAAACCCTTAACCGAATACCAGTTTTCGTCCATGTTAAACAAAGCTTTGCAGTTTCTGAATATACAGTCAACTCAATTTAAGACGCACTCATTTCGCATTGGGGGTGCAACCCACTTGTATACAAAAGGGTTTTCAGAGGATCATATTAAGCAGATGGGAAGGTGGCAGTCAGCAGCTTACAAATCGTACATAAGACCATGTTCGTTGTAAATTTACATTGAGTTACACTGTATATGTATTGTCATATGACACAAAGTTACAATTCCAAAAAAAAAAAATAATAATAATAATAAGTGTTTAATTTGCTCATCAATTTTAAATGTTATATTTAGATTCGATTTGGATCATAGGCTCGTCAATTATTCATTGGGCTCACATATATGCGAAGAATTCAAATCAAGAGAATCTTGGGCAGGAGTCTTCCAACATCTTGTGGCATGGAATTCGGGGTATGGTCTGGGAGCAATTATATCCCACAATTGAATTTTTGTTAGCTCGTAACAAGAAGCCAAAGATTATTATTATACATTGTGGGGGCAATAATATTGGTCAGGCTCACAATACATTAAGGGGTCTTCAAAAATATTACAAGTCAACTTTGGCAAATATTGCTAATTTACTTCCACAAACTTTTATAATTTGGTCACATATTTTGCCTCGAAATAATTGGATTAATTGTCTTGCAAATACAGAAGGACAAAACTGTAGACGTAGAATTAATAGTGACTGTGCTACATTTGTGCTAAATAAGTTTCAGGTTCGGGGTGCATCAGTCAGTTATCCAGATATTAGAGCTCAATGCAAGGAATTATTTAGAAAAGATGGAGTTCATTTGTCAGATTTGGGAAACAGTATTTTTATCAATACTTTGAGGAATGCTTTGGATCATTTCATTGGTTGTAATTTTGTTTCGTCAACATTTCCTTGATGTTTGTCATGAGCCAATTGTATTTTGGTGCAATTTGTACCTTATTTTGTGTGCACAATTTGTGCTTTAAATGACTTGAGCCGATTTGGCATAATTTTGGTGCAATTTGTACCTTATTTTTTGTGCACAATTTGTGCCTTATGTGACTTAGCCGATTTGGCATAATTTCGGTGCAATTGGTACCTAATTTAGTGTGCACAATTTGTGCTTTTATTGTTACTTTGGGCTGCAAAATTGCCGCCCCAATGTTAGTTTGTGGCGGATGGGTCATGTGACTTGGTCCCTTGACCCATTTGGCATAATTTTGCAAAGAATGCTGTCTCCGGGGGGTACTGTTTTTTCCAGGCTCCTTGGATCAAGATGGTATTTCTCTTGCTTATGATTATCCATATTCATTTACCTATGCTGCCATATAATCATCATCGGCGCATACATTGTATTATATCTAATATTTTATTAAATGGCCATGACAAGCACGCCAAAACAATTATTGACTTGTTTTATTGACTATTTTTAGACATCCTTAACCTTTTACAGGGTTTATCTGATCATGTTTGTTTCTGTTGTCGTCCAAGTCCAATGTCGCGAAATAATGGAGTTTATCAAATATGGATAAACCTGGTTATTTCGCGCAGCTTAGTTTTTTACATATGCTAAGATCGATAACTCCTAATCATTACGTTCATAATTCATCGGGTTCGGTGCTCAAAAATATTTGTTGAATGCGCATGTCTTCTAGAATATTCCTTTCTATTCCATAATTTGAGTGAAGCAGACGCTCAAAATTTTTAAACCCACACTACCTCCCCCTAAGTCTATTTTCTATTCCTCATTAGCATCTATGTCATGTTTTATTGCAATGTAATTTTTCTTTTTGGTGGTTTTCTCGTTTTCGTTTAATTTCTCGTTTCAGCGTCATGGCATGGATCAAATGCTGAATAGGATCCACCTTATTGATGTGCTTGGCAGACCTTTCAAAGTTCAAGTTGTTTGTGGTGTTTTTAACTTTGTTAAGCATAATTTTGCAAAGAATGCTGTCTCCGGGGGGTACTGTTTTTTCCAGGCTCCTTGGATCAAGATGGTATTTCTCTTGCTTATGATTATCCATATTCATTTACCTATGCTGCCATATAATCATCATCGGCGCATACATTGTATTATATCTAATATTTTATTAAATGGCCATGACAAGCACGCCAAAACAATTATTGACTTGTTTTATTGACTATTTTTAGACATCCTTAACCTTTTACAGGGTTTATCTGATCATGTTTGTTTCTGTTGTCGTCCAAGTCCAATGTCGCGAAATAACGGTCTTAATGAACTGGTATATCTCCTGAATATATCTTTCTAAGCCTTCTGCTTTCCTCCTCACTCCATCCGCTCGCCTCATGACCTCCATTCGCCTCTCCGCTGCTCATCTAGCATTACATGAGGAGTGATTTTCCTTCCGCGGGAATATCAGGTTACAGGCGGTGCACACGTATGCATAGTTCGAATGTTGTTCAATTAAATGGCGCCTAGCCAGGTATCTGCGATCAAAGAATGGGGAAACTGGGCATATCCAACACTCACCCCCTAACAAGCGTAAGCGGTGACATGATTACTGCGGTGTCGGTGAGCATTAAAAAATGATCACAAACATTTGACCAAACTTTCGACGAAGGCACGGAAAACGTGTCCACATTTACACTGAGTTCACTGCAAATCTTTATTTACATTACTAGAAGGCACTGTAACGTCATAAAATTTCGATTTTGATAAAAATTTAACATACATGTGCTTTAAACTTAATTTCTGTCAAGAAAATTTGAAATATCATTCTTCTTAATCTTTGAGCATCAAATGATTACCGCGAATTCAACTTAAATACACATCCAATTACTGCCATCCCTAGAAATAAATTGAATTGTATGGTTTGACAATATTCTCTGCTCTAGTTTTGTTTTCGTTTTTGTTTTGTTTTCATCAGGAAATGGACTTTTTGTGTGAAGAGTGTGGGAAGGAGTTCAAATCGGACAAAAGGCCCAGGGGCCACAGCGCTCACCTGAGAACATCGGCTAGGAAAAAGCACATATCAGATAAGAACTGAAACATAACTGGGGTGGGGGGGGGAGGGACTTGAATTTTAACTCCCCAGGGGGTCATGATTTGAACAAACTAGAATCTTCACTACCAGAGGATGATTCCATATAAATATCAATAATCATGGCTTCGAAGTACTTGAAAAGAAGATTTTTGAAAGGTTTCCCTATATTTTCTTATATAAAACTTTGGTCGGCCATTTTGGTCCCACCCTAGCCCTGGGGGTTATGATTTGAACAAATATGAATCTACACTACCAGAGGATGATTCCACATGAGTTTCATCTTTCCTGGCCCAGTGGTTCTTGAGAAGATTTTTAAAGATTTTAACAATATATTCTTATGTAAAACTTTTAACGGTCATTATGGCCCCACCCTAGCCCACGGGGTTATTATTTGAACAAAATTGAATCTACACTACCTGATAATGATTTCACATGAATTTCATCTTTCCTGTCTCAATGGTTCTTGAGATTTTTCCTATGTATTCTATGTGTGCCAACACTGTGGATATCAATTCACCACTAGGTTTGCATTGAAAGATCACACTGATCGCCACAATGGTGCAGGAAAGTATAGATATGAAGAGTGTAACATGTGTTTTGTGAACAAAACGCATTATACTGGCCATGTCGCGTCCCACTCTGAGGACAAAAACATGGATGCAGCAGGTATGGGAAAAGGTTCTGCTACAAATCAAGTCTTATTCGTCATTTGAAAAGCTGTAAAATCACTAGAAATTTAGAATTTTCTTGTGATAGATGTTTGAAGGCATTCGCAACTAAAAAGGGATTGAAGCAACACATTATTGTACACCAGCCAAAGATTTTTCAGTTTTTTAGAATGTGGAAAATGATACCGGTACAAGAAGGACTATTTGCCACATGTATCCAAATGTGAATAACTATTAAAACATTTTAATTTTCAGACTGAATATTTTTAAATGACAGAATATACGCTGTCCAAGTTACTTCCCATTACTTTAAATTGTAACTTTGAAAAAACTACGGTTATCTGAATTTATATATTTCTTTAAAAGAATCTGACAAGAAGTCTATAATTATGTTGTTATTTTTTCTCTTGTATTTACTTTTGTAGTTTTGTTTCATTGTTGAAAATTACCGTTTTCTGTCAGTATCATTTCATTGAAGCTAGAAATAAAATGGTTTTAAAAATAGAACGTTGCATATATTTAATCAAAATTTATTGAACAATAGCACTGTATAATAACTACATGTATTAGAGAGAAATGTTTATATTAAATCCGTTACATCAATCCCAAGGCGTCAACTTGGCAGCATTTTCGACTCTTCGATCTTGTAATGGGCATCTACCCTAATAGTATCCATTCACGTCATTAAGCGTCGGGTGGCGCTGCGGTTGTAGAGGTGGTTACGAAAACGTTTGAATTTGTCAAGCGCCTGACTGCATGTAAACAAATGGTAGCGTGGCGAGACACTGTGATTTCTCCGGGACATATACCTCTAAATTAATTAATTTGTAAAAAATGCCAACTCTCTGTGGTGTGCCAGGATGTTGTAGATGATGCGGACACTCATTATTTTCAGACATTTGTTTGAGACGAAAAGTGACGCTAAATCGGTCATGAAGATGATCAGCTGACTAAGGAAGCTTTGTAAACACCGTATTACACGATGTCGCTTGTCACCAGTTCGGAGTCGGCGATATTAAGGATTAGATTTTTGGTAAAATATTGATTTTGATTAATTTTAATTAGTATCTTACGAAGTATATGTCATTAAATCATATAGATTTAACCATAGAAATGAGTTACTATATATAGGGCCAAAATAAAATTATAGTTTGTTTGGAATTGCCTCCCGCCTCAGTGAAATGCCCCCTCCTGAAAAAATTTTATTGAACAAAAGTAGGAAGATTTTTTTTTTCATTTGATTAATTTTTTTCCCATTACATATATTACATGCACCATACAAAACACTGAAATATAGTGTCAGATCTATGTAAAATTAGGTTTTTCTGTTGATGGTAAATACTTTTTTTTTTAAAGTCAGAAAATGTATTTACTGTTTACTGAGATTTTTATCAAAAATTTGAAATTTATCTTCAATTTATATATATATATATATATATATATATATATATATATATATATATATATATATATATATATATTTCCCTCCCTCCCTCCTGTGTCTGAAACCCTTCAGGCGGCAATTCCAAGCAAACATTTTTTTAAGGATGGCCTAGTATAAAACATATTGACTAGGTCAGTAGGTGACTTTTTAAATTTGTCTTAAAGCTGCGCACTACTCGTACATGTAAATAGGCATTGTCCGCCATATTTCCCGTTCTTCAACGGCCTCCCTACAACCCGTATATAAGGAGCAAATCGCTAATCAGTTCAGTGGATCCAACGAGTGTAGACGTACATCTTACTAAGCGTGCTACTCAATCTCTATGAAATTATCACATTTTACGTATTTTTTCCAAAACAGGACAATAGTATCATGAAAAATACAGGTCAATACATTATTTACAAACAGAAAATGCACATAAAAACAAGAAATAAACGCAAAAAATCTAAGACCACGAAAGGAGTACTACATGTCGGCCACGAGTTTCGAATGTGCAATCGGGTGTAACAAAAGCGAAAGGTTTATATACCCGTCTGACAGTGCCTATTTATGAGAAGTGTTCAGCTTTAAATTGAAAAAAAGTGAACTCCCTTTTTATTTATTTTTCGTCAAAAGACATTTGAACTATTTATATTAATCCGACTTAACTCAATATGAGTTAAGTCCCGTTATGGAGACAAATAGAGATAAAAAGTTCAGGTAAGATAACTCTCACTCAAATGCACTGACTTCATTTAGCCACATCCATTACGCATGTGCATTTGCTCTTCCTTTCCATCTTCCGTCATCCATTGAAGCTCAGCATCCCACCCACCTCTCCCAATTTACAAGATTTTGATGAATTTTTCTTTTACAGTGTCAAACAAAATGTTGCTGCTGTCTTTGATTTCCTTTTTCAGTCAACATCCATTCTCTTGGCTACCAGCAGAAGAATCCATTACATCCATTCCACCAGCAGAAGAATCCATTACATCCATTCCCTTGACCACAAGCAGAAGAATCCATTTCTTCCGTTTCCTTGGCTACCAGCGATGGGATCCATAACATCCGTTCCCTTGGCTATCAAAAGAACCCGCTAGCGTCATGGCTTTTTTACGTCTCATTGAAATGCAAAGTATATGGTCTTCTTACAGGCTGTTTTTTAATGCTGAATCGAATTTTGCTAGAAGCTCGCTGCTGATCCTGTTATCTTCCAGGGCCAGTGGCCAATAATTGAGCTTCCGTCATTGTGCCATTGCTATTGATTCTACGTCATATACTATTGATAAAGTCGACGTAGACCATTGTCTTTGTAATACATTGCTACCTGCTCATTGCAATTCATTTATCATTGAATATCATTGTATATCATTGAATATCATTGCATATTATTGCATAACATTGCATATCATTGCATATCATTGAATATCATTGTACCCATTGTGTAAATACATGTATACACTTTGCGTACATCATTGATTGAATATCATTGAATATCATTGTACCCATTGTGTATTAATTATTCAATATACACTTTGTGTACATCATTGAATTGATACTTTATGTACATCATTGTAGAGATACCTTGTGTACATCATTGTATTCATTGTATTGATGATTGATTTGACTATTGATTGTATTGATGATTGATTTTAATACAATCAATAAAGCCATGACAAAAACTGCCAATCATTCTTGATCTATTTTGTCGACATAATAGTGTCTTAATAGCTTGACACATGGCAATATTATTTAATATATTATTTCAAAAGTTTGAAATCTAATTAAAATGTCTAAAGCTTTTGTAACTTTGTGATTTTGTTGTTAAACAGACAGACACAACACTGGTAAATGTAAAAGAATTAAATCTGATGAATTTAATGTATAGTGGCAGTTTTCTTTTTAAAATGTACAAATAGCGTGTATGATGTGTTTATGTCCCCAAAGGATTAACTTGATTTGTTAACAAATGGAATAAGCACTGCAATTTATAATTTAATATCAATGTTAAATTTTATTACATATTTTAAATTTCAACACCAGAAATAATATTTTTCCCT
Source organism: Saccostrea cuccullata (assembly GCF_032062105.1). Taxonomy (NCBI): domain Eukaryota; kingdom Metazoa; phylum Mollusca; class Bivalvia; order Ostreida; family Ostreidae; genus Saccostrea; species Saccostrea cuccullata. The sequence continues at coordinate 95,956 of NW_026933969.1, forward strand.
CGCTTGATTAGTACGAGTAGGGTCTTTGGTTTTCCCTCGGTAAATATTGGTTATATAATATTCTACTTTAATTAACTCAATACAATTACAAAACAAAAATAATATATGCCCAGTTTCTTGTTTACAGAAGACAAGAGTAGACTACAAAAGGATGCAGTAAACTTGACATCCAGTTTTGAACTTGAAAACTCCAGCAATACAAGTCCAACAGCTCCGTGGCTGCAGTCAAGACAAGAAGTATGTACTAAGACTGAGCTGTTCCTCAACAGTTGTGAACTAAAGTGTGCATCATGAAGTTTACACCAGTATCCCCAATGATAACTAGCAGTCACTGTGATGTTTCTTTAAGATCAGCCATATTCTTTAACAAAGAGATGAAAAATTCAATGCAAGCATTTAAGCTGTTGAAGACTCTATCCGAATGATTCTTTCTCATATTGGTACATATTGTAGAAACTATTAGCATGATTAGGCTGTTAAGTGAGATGTGCTTAGAAGATGTACAACTATCACTTTTTAAACTTCAGAACACAAGTACATAGTTTTAAGAATTTTTTACACGTTTAATTTTTAGCTCTACTGGTCAGAGACCAGAAGAGCTTATGCGATAGTAATGCGTCCGGCGTCCGTCCGTCTGTCTGTCTGTAAACGATTTTTCAAAATGCTACTCCTCCTACAGATTTGGTTCGATTTCAATATTAATTGGCACACAAGTAGACTACACTAAGATACATAATTCTGTGCATCGGTTTTTGATTTCTATGAACGGTGTTGCCGTGGTTACTAAAAATATAAATTTTTGTGAAATTCTTTCAAAATGCTACTCCTCCTACAGTTTGGGTCTGATTTCAATATAACTTGGCACACAAATAGACTACACTAAGATACATAATTCTTTGCATCGGTTTTTGATTTCGATGAACGGTGTTGCCGAGGTGACTAAAAATAGAAATTTCTGTGAAATTCTTTCAAAATGCTACTCCTCCTACAGATTTGGTTCGATTTCAATATAACTTGGCAAACAAGTAGACTACACTAAGATACCTAATTATGTGCATCGGTTTTTGATTTCGATGAACGGTGTTGCTATGGTTACTAAAAATAGAAATTTTTGTGAAATTCTTTCAAAATGCTACTCCTCTTACAGTTTGGGTCTGATTTCATTATAACTTGGCACACAAGTAGACTACACTAAGATACATAATTCTTTGCATCGGTTTTTGATTTTCGATGAACGGTGTTGCCGAGGTGACTAAAAATAGAAATTTCTGTGAAATTCTTTCAAAATGCTACTCCTCCTACAGATTTGGTTCGATTTCAATATAACTTGGCAAACAAGTAGACTACACTAAGATACATAATTCTGTGCATTGGTTTTTGATTTCGATGAACGGTGTTGCCATGGTTACTAAAAATAGAAATTTCTTTGAAATTCTTTCAAAATGCTACTCCTCCTACAGTTTTGGTCTGATTTCAATATAACTTGACAAAAAAGTAGACTACATTAAGATACATAAGTCTGTGCATCGGTTTTTGGTTTCGATGAACGGTGTTGCCGTGGTTACTTAAAATAGAAATTTCTGTGAATTTCTTTCAAAATGCTACTCCTCCTACAGATTTGGTTCGATTTCAATATAACTCGGCACACAAGTAGACTACATTAAGATGCATAATTTTTTGCATCGGTTTTTGATTTCGATGAACGGTGTTGCCATGGTTACTAAAAATAGAAATTTCTGTGAAATTCTTTCAAAATGCTACTCCCCCTACAGTTTTGATCCGATTTGAATATAACTTGGCACACAAGTAGACTAAACTAAGATACATAATTCTGTGCATCGGTTTTTGATTTCTATGAACGGTGTTGCCGTGGTTACTAAAAATAGAAATTTCTGTGAAATTCTTTTACAATGCTACTCCTCCTACAGTTTTGGTCTGATTTCATTATAACTTGGCACACAAGTAGACTACACTAAGATACATTATTATGTGCATCGGTTTTTGATTTCGATGAACAATGTTGCCGAGGTGACTAAAAATAGAAATTTCTAAAAATTCATTCAAAATGTTACTCCTCCTACAGTTTTGGTCTGATTTCAATATAACTTGGCACACAAGTCGACTACACTAAGATGCATAATTTTGTGCATCGGTTTTTGATTTTGATGAATGGTGTTGCCATGATTACTAAAAATAGAAATTTCTTTGAAATTCTTTCAAAATGATACTCCTCCTACAGTTTTGGTCTGATTTCAATATAACTTGGCACACAAGTAGAGACTACACTAAGGTACATAATTCTGTGCATTGGTTTTTGCTTTGATGAGTGGCAAGGATCATTTATCTATTTATTGCTGTTTTAAAGTTTCAAGTCGCAACTGCTACTTTTATCTTCCTTTGTTTTAAGTATAAACCAGTAGAGCTACAGTCTCGACAGAGACTTCTGGTTAGAATTTTTTTTAAAAAAATTCTTTTTGCTTGCTTTGAGAAAGAATTAAAAATAATTGTACATGTATTATGAATTCTGTGGAATCTTTTTAATCATGTTAATTTGTGGGGTTCGATGTTCATGGACAAGAAAAATTGTTGATGGGTATGTAATTTTGGACTCATTGATAATGTAGATTCAATCAATATGTTTACAAAATCCATGGGCAAGAGAGACTCGTCAAATCCACGAACATTGGTTTCCAAGAACATTGTACCTGCATGCTCAAATTTAAGTATGAAAGGAATGAATATGTATAAATATTTAATACAATCTTTATTGTTTTATTTATTTACAGCTATGAATAAAATAAGCAAAATCCTTAACAGAGAAAAGTTCAAGCTTTGGAAAGATACTGTACATGTACATAATTTGGCATTTTCAAAATTTAGCACAATTAATTGATATGGAGTTGTTGGCATAAACATGAATTAGCGCTACAAATATTTGTGTGGTATATTCTATTTATAAATGAATTCTTAGTGGTATTCATGAATTAGCACATCCTCGTCTGCGCAAAAGCAGCTAAAATATGAAGCCCGCTATTTTAAGTACATATACAGTGAATTCCATTCAATGTCAATTTTTGTAAATACAAATATTAAAATGTTAAGTCTGTGCATTCTTTTATTTCACAAATTAATTTCTCTTGCCAGGGATTGTTTGAGTACATCAGCTTCTTTTCTCTGTCAGTTTTTGGTGGAATCCCTTCAAATAAGAGTAGCAGTTAGTATAGAGTAAATAGCATTATCATGAGTGTACTTATTTTTTTGGTAAATTAAACTGTCTTTAAATATTTTTAATTTATAAATAAAATTGATCTACTTTTCAAAATTAAAATGGAATCCTTACTATAGTAATTGTAAGTCTGTGAAAAGCCTGAAGATACTGCACACAAGATTATTGTATTTCTTCTATTAGAGAATTTTCCAAGCATGAGCATAACTAGTCTATGTGTACAGGCTGAATGTTGCCCCATATTTCCAGCAGAACATTTTCTCTGTGAATGTATAGGACTGCCAAACATCTCAGCACTTCGTCTTAGGTTGTAATACACCTAGTGATAATAAAAGGAAATGCATTTTTTTAAGAATTAAAATTGGAAGCATTGAAGTATTGCTTAGGTATAATTTATGAGTAATTCTATTATTTAAAAAAAAACAAAAATGCAATTACATACCAGTTCTTTTTTTTCCCTGGCAGCACTGACAATAGGATGGATGCCATTTCATGAATTGGATGGGGAAAAATAGAATTTTTATGTTATATGTACCATCCAGCCATAATAAAGCTCCCTGTAAGCTTTGACATCTTATTTTACCTGCTGATCTCCTAAATAAAATTAAACGAGAAAAAAAATATTCTTAAATAATTAAAAAATAACCCAATTTACTCAGTATAGGCTTTTATTTACTTTAGGAACAAATATACAGTCAGCCTGTAAGTGAGGTCTATCCATAGTCCTGATAATAAATTCTTTTTTTTTTCAAAGGACTGTAAAATTATATGTTTTTCTTGTATTTAGTTGTACAATAACAGCTACTACATGTATATATTTCTTTTATTTATTTTTACATGCAGCAGGTTTTATTTAATTACTGAGTATATCTTTCTGACTTAATGAAATTGTAAATGTAAACGAAGTTGTTGAGGGTCACATTATAGAAACACAAATACCGGTACTGTACAAAATGGGCCTAGCAAATTATAACTTTAAAATATTTGTACTCATTTTTACCTTTATTATAACAAAGATTTTATGCTCTAAGTATGCATGTAGGTACATGTACTGACTATGAAAAAAATATGTACAGAACAAATAAATTTCAAATTATTCATATGCAATATAAAGTATAAGGGCACATATTAAATCTATGTTTGTTTTTTGTCTAATGTCCCTCTTAAGAATTTTTTACTCATATGGAGACACCATCACTTGCTGATGGCGGACTGCAAATATACCTATTCTCAGCACTCTGGGCCATTGAACAGTGATGGATCTTTTTTGTGCCAACACCTACTGCGACACAGGACCACGGTTTATACCGTCTCATCTGTAGGACAGTCTCCATGTAACGCAGTGGATTTGAACCTGCAACATTAGGTTTAGCTCTTAGCTTTGGTGACTGTTGACAGGGCAGACATAGACTACAAAATGTGGGCGACTTACATCAAAGTAAAAGTATCGGTCTCAAATTTTTTTTTAATTAAAAAAAAACAACAAACAAACAATATGAGGCTGATCAGAAATCAATTATCTTTATCCAGTATCAATAAATGGCCATTTAATGTATCTCTGTGAAAGATCTGGAGAGTCTTTTGGTGAGGGTTGAAATGTGTCAGATGTTTGTGTTTGTTTCAGTTTTGTTTATTATTATTTTTTTTTGTAATCTGTTCAAATAAAATGAATGTTTAGTTTGTATTTGCCTTGTAATGAATATTACGTTGCACTTAATTGTCCTAGATGATAACTTTTAAACAACAACCAGAAGTCTCTGTCGAGACTGTAGCTCTACTGGTTTGTACTTATAACAAAGGATGAGAAAAGAAGCCAATGCCATCAGACCAAAACTGTAGAGGGAGTAGCGTTTTAAAGGAATTTCACAGACTTTTCTATTTTTAGTTACAATGGCAACACTGTTCATTGAAATCAAAATCCAATGCACTATTTTATGTATTTTTAGTGTAGTCTACTTGTGTGCCAAGTAAGATTGAAATCAGACCAAAACTGTAGGAGGAGTAGCATTTTAAAGAAATTTCACAGAAAATTCTAATTTTAGTAACCATGGCAACACCGTTCATCAAAATCAAAAACCAATGCAATATTTTATGTATCTTAGTGCAGTCTACTTGTGTGCCAAGTTATATTAAAATCGGACCAAAACTGTAGAAGGAGTAGCGTTTAAAAGGAATTTCACAGAAAATTCTATTTTGAGTAACCATGGCAACACCATTCATCGAAATCAAAAACCGATGCACTATTTTATGTATCTTTGTGTAGTCTACTTGTGTGCCAAGTTATATTGAAATCAGACCAAAACTGTAGGAGGAGTAGCATTTTAAAGGAATTTCACAGAAAATTCTAATTTTAGTAACCATGGCAACACCGTTCATCAAAATCAAAAACCGATGCACTATTTTATGTATCTTAGTGTAGTCTACTTGTGTGCTAAGTTATATTAAAATCAGACCAAAACTGTATGAGGAGTAGCGTTTTGAAAAATTGTTTACAGACAGACGGACAGACAGACAGACAGACGGACGGACGACGGACACCTTACCATCGCATAAGCTCTTCTGGTCTCTGACCAGTAGAGCTAAAAACGAAATACAACAGTATGTAACCAACGTAGACCTACATAACCTACTAAGTACTGTAGGCTACTTGTGCGATGATTGTCATGTAAAAAGGAATAAATAACAAATATAGCCATAACCATTCATATCATATACTAATTCCATTTGAATCTAGTGTTTGTGTAAGTGGTAAAGATGATAATACATCTGACAACCTACAAAAATGTCGATTGTAAACTCGATGCTCTGTCGTTGTACTATCTTCGTCATATAGATAGTTTTTAGTAGACCCATATTAACAAGAGTTATTTCCCGTTGGCCGCCATCTTGTGGGTCAACCAGGTAATTTTCCCTCTTTGTCCTACCAAATATAAGAGGGCGTAGCAGAAATATTTGGGAGGAAATCGTTATGGAATAAACATTATGAAATAAAGGAGGCTCTAAAAAATGTATAACTGTCAGAAAAACAATGAATAGCCAGTATAAAAAGTTAAAGTTGGTTGAATTATGAAGGAATATGAGCATGTTGACCCACAATATGGCGGCCGAAGGGAAATAACTCTTGTTAATTTGGGTCTACTGAAAACTATCTATAGGCATGTTACACTCGATAATTCTTCCTAAATGTACATTATTTACAAACAATAATTATCCAAGATTCGGATAAATCTTTTTCCCGGTTGTGACAGCACGATTAAAGATCGATTCAGCCTCTCCGCTTAGCTCCAAGTTCGAGAACACGTCCATTTGTTTACATTGTTACAAGCGCTGCGGTGATTAAAGCGTTTACGTAACCACCTCTAGTACACCAGCGACACCTGACGTCATAAATATGACGAATGAGTCCTATTGGTTGTACTCCTTTTGGTGCCGATTCCAAATAAGATAATTACAGAGTGTTTTTTTTTTCGATTAGATTTTCTTCCCGGTGTATCAAAGAAGTGATCTCTGAAAAAGAATTAATGCGATTTAAAAACAATTTACTAGTATTGTGCAATATTTTATTTAATGTTAATGTTAAATTAATTACATGTAAAATTAAAAAAAAATTGTATCAGGTGTGCACAAAAACTTTATTATTTATTTCACGATGTACCCACAATGGTGTAATTTTGTCGATGTAAATCAGTGGTTCCCTCTGACTTTCTTTTCCTTAAGGTCTTTCACATAAGAGAGCGGGTGTTCATGGGTAAACGTGTGATTCAGTAGTCTGCATATGGAACGTTCTGAAACAAAAATTAATATGTAATTATGCATTTTCGTCACTACAAAAGCCAACTTGGATAACGATATTATATTATGTATTTGCTATTAAAAAATGTAATAAAACAACAAGTACCTATTTGGATTGAGCCTCATAGAGTGTATTTGGGTTATTCTTTTAATATGTTGTCCAATACCGGCTGCAGTGAAAACGCCTTTTCCTAATAGATCCAATTCTGTCATTTCAGAGAAGAAACTTTCTCCAATACTAGTAAGGCTACTGTACGCTCTCCTACAATAGGTCTGTTCTTTTACAAGCTCATACATAAATGGCCCTCCAGGTTGCGCAACAAGGGTCCAAATGTAACTTTCGGTATTCCCTTAATATACATACCAGGTGGGGGAAAACATCCAAAATCAACACCATTCAAAAGCCATTTTCTCAGGTTTAACACTCTTTTCACCCTTTCTGTTGCTGGGATACCTGCAATATCTTCTGCTTCTCCCCACTCTCTTATAAGATGACAGAAATTTGCCTCTTCATAATCCCCGCTTTTCGCCATTTCTTCTTCAACTTTTCCACAAAACATTGTCCTTGCAAATGCTTCATTCTGGTGTTTAATTACTTTTCCATTAGGTAATGCCAGTAACGATGCCAGCTTTAATGGTGTTTCCCGTGCCTTAGCTACCTTAATCCATGCTTATATCTTAATGTTTGCAAGTCCAGATGTTCAAATTTTCCCCCTTAGACAAGTTCGAATGTGTGTTCCGTCAACTCCCTTAATTTCCATCTGTTTTCTTACTGGATGGAATTCTGGGCAATAAAATGGCGAGAATGACTCATTCAGGCATTCTATTTTAATATTTTCTGCAATCAGCCTCTCCTTTATCCAAGATTGAACGTTTTAATTCCAATGACATTCTGCGTGTGCAATAGCAAGTGCAAGCTTTGGATATATAGGTTTTCGTAGAGCTCTGAGACATATTATTCTTAATGATGATTGTCTGTGGAGTTTTCTTTTTAATTTTTTCTTAGATTATGAACATTTAAGGAATCTCCAAATAAATTTGACATCTTGTTCACTTTTTCGTATTTAGGCAGATTCAACGAAACCTGTAAATTCTTTCTTCTTAGTTTTACATTAAGGAATGTCAAAATGTCTCGCAATTCTTTGTCAGTCAATTCATTCAAAGTTTTGGCTGAAGAAAAACAAAACCTGATTTCAGCAGCGATTTTTGATTCCAACTTTGTCTTGTGTTTACCTTGCAACAAAATATCACGTACAATAATTATTGTGATTTCTTCATCAGTAAGATTTTCGGTGGCAACGTTTCTCTCACAGTCTGTGCTTATCCCAGTGTCGCCAACCTGCAAGTCTTCAGCTTCATCCTTTTGTGTATCTGTATCTTGAATCTCTGTAACATCATTTGGGTAGTCTTGAAGAAAAGAAGAAGCCTCTTGTGCAACTTCCGACTCTAAAGTATTCAATGCACTGCATTGCCATCGTCTTCGGTGGCTGAGTTTTGATTCTTTTTTATCACGAATGTTCTTCCAGCCTTTTGATGATGTTTTTAAGGGTCTAAGTAAATTGTTCTGAAAACCAACAACAAATGACACTGTACCTTTTCCATTTCGTTCTGGAAATATCTTCTGTACATTTTTTAAGGTCCCAACATTTTCTAACTGTTGTATGAGTTCAGTTTTTTTTTTTTCGAATCGCAGGTCTTTTTCCATACATTTTCCTGCAGTTGTAAAAGTGTTAGTGGACTACCTTCGGAGGAAGTTTCCATCAGTTGTGCCCATTATCCATCGAATGTTTCGCAAGGAATATAAAGTCCTTCATTGTAATAGACTTGGTGAAAATGATCGGCTACTTTCCGCATGACATCAATAGATAAATTTTAGCCTCTAAATACATACCCAATCGGCATGCCATGAGCTATCTCAGAATCCCATAACCGATCAGTGTCAGACATTGTGAATGCAAGAACCTCCGATGCTTTAGGCATTACAAGATTGTATACACTCTCTGTGATTCTTCTCGTTCTGTCTAGTTCTTCAAGCATGCTTGCTATCGATAAAACCGACTGAAGAATCTTGGGTCTTTTCAATAAAGTAATGAGGTGACTGTCTCATTAACTGGTAAGTTGGATTTTCTAATTTCCCTTTAAGAGATCGAAATTCATCAATAAATACTGCGTTGTCGCAAAATTTTTCAAGGTCAGATTTTAATTCCTTGATGTGTTTTTGGATTGATGTAGGTTTTTTTTTGGTACAATACAATAATAAATGGATTCTACCTCCTGGATAACCCTCTGAAGCAACTTGCGGTCATGGTGTACTAAAAATACCGTTGCGCTTTCCTCTGTCCGTGAGACATAAAATGCCTTGTTTGTATTTAATGCTTCCACCTCAGCCATTATCTGACATGTGTATCTGAGTGGTAAACGATAGTGCACTGTTGATGTGTACTTTTGCATCCCAAAAGGACACTTAATTTCTACACAACATATTATCCCTTCATTATTTCGTAGCGATCCATCGGGCGAAACCCCAATCAGTTTTTTTCCATTTCTTAATATGAAATATGCACCCTCTTCGAAAAATACTTGAGTCTGGAAAGTACATAGGCATAACTACAGACAGAATAGTCGCAATTCCGTGTTTTTCAGACTGTGCTCCATGAGGAATGACTGACTGTTGCAACTGCAAAAACGGTAAAGGTTCACAATTCGAAACATGAACATCGAAATAAAGTTTTTGCAGTTTTAACGAGTCTAACCCAATTGCCTGACGTGGAAAAATGCTACTACCAGTAACTTTTACTTCCTTTATCAAACAGTACCATGCGTCAGTTCTCTGCTGTACAAACTGGGGTGGCAATTCGTCATCATGAGACAAACCAAGATGTTCCAGAGCGACTTAAAAGTGGCGCAAAAATAGAAAACTTTATCAACTAAACTTCATTTTCATCCTTCCAGTTGAATTCTGTTCCATTGATAATAGAGAGATTTTTCCCCCAAATTTGACACAGTTAACAAAACTGATCATGACTGAATTAAGTCATTGACTTGATATAATCTTGTTTGAATTCTATCACAAAAGCTTCTTTTGACTCTCTCCATTTTTCGCTTTAACATACCTAAGTTTTTTCACCGTAGTTCCTAAAACTTCTATCAAACTTTTCATATCCAGTTGAAGTTAATAAAACATTCCCCAATCAAGGGACAACACTCTGTGAAACAAATTCCAAATTTTCAACACGAGTTTTAACAGTATCAATCTTGTTTAAATCTTTTAATTTCTTAGATAGCAGAGTGGACTTTGGTTCATCTTCAAAATCTAAAATATCGATAAACTCAGAATTTGGAACAATCTTTTTGCCATCAAACGTGATAACATGAGACACATTACCTTTTCTGCCAGCTATTAATTTCACGATACCTTTATTGATTCCGGGTTTCGTTTCTTTCTCAATCATAACATCTTGTGGAGTGAACTCATTTAAACAATTCCTACTAGGTACCACAAAATTAAATTTTGCCACCGCTGGATCGAATTCTGTTTTCGAATCCTGTCCCACATGCTTCGGTCCACCCATGAAACGCAAAACGCGCCTACCAAACAAGAGTTGTCCTGTCCATCAAAACGATTTGCAAACATCTGAGTAGCGCATCTCTTATGACTCATCACAGAATTCAAAACATGGAAAAGGTGTAGCACTTTGCTTTTTGTAGTAAGAGTGCCATTTAAAATACTTGATGTAAATTTTTGTAAAAATAATGACAGCCCTGCTTTGTCTAATATTTCTTGGACTTGTTGCAATTCTAAATTTGACAAGTCTGCGGTGTTGGAATTAGTAACGGATGAATCATATAATTTTTTTCCTTGCTTTGCTGTGTGGAAAACTGTTTAAATTCTTCAGTATATTTCCTTTTTAGGTCACCTGAGTAAAGTTATTGCTATCCGTTTCCGTCCGTCGACGTTCGTCGTCTGTTAACATTTTAACATTTTCAGCTTCTTCTCTGAAACCGCTGAAATAATTTCAACTAATTTTGATTTATAGCATCTATGGATGAAGGGGAACAAAAATTGTAAATTTCAATTTCATGATCCCTGCCCCCTGGGGGGGGGGGACCACTAAAATTAGTGCAATCTTTAAAAATCTTCTTTACTCCTGACAATCAAGCAGTCAAACTGTTGGTTTGATTGTAATCAGCATTGAGTCCTCTATTAAAATTGTGAAATTCATGGCCCCAGGGTTGGGGTTCTAGTGCTAGGGCGGGGCTCCATTGATTATAATGTGAAAAACGCATTATTTCTTTGAAAATCTTCTCTGCTTCTGGGTTTTAAGTAAGCTAACTAAGTACATATTTATGATGAGCAAGAGAGCCTCTACCAAAATTGTGAATTTTATAGTCCAGGGTCAGGGGCTCTGGTGTTAGGGCGGGGCTCTATTGATTATATTGTGAAAAATGCATTATTTAAAAAAAAATCTTTTCTGCTCCTGCGTATCAAATAAACTAAGTACATAATTATGATGAACAAGAGTGCCTCTACCAAAATTGTGAATTCTAAGGTCCCAGGGTCAGGGGTTCTGGTGTTAGGGCGGGGCTCTATTGATTATATAGTGAAAATGCATTACATCTATGAAAATCTTTTTCTCTGCTCCTGGGTAATAAGCAGATGAACTACCTATTTAGTTATATGTGCAAGGACTCTTCTTTCAGAATTGTGAATTTCAAGGGAAGGGGGGGGGGGGCTCTACTTATACACTGAAAATGAATTGTTTGAAATCTGCTCCTTGATATTAATCAAACATTATTGATTAGCAATGTTCCCTTACCCTGCCTATAGGTATTAAGTAAACAAAATAATCAACTACTAAGTGTATAGTTATGATTAGTAATGGTGCCTCTTTCAAAATTGTGAATGCCATAGCATCTAGCTTAAAACATGAACGAAGTTCAATCATTTGAAAGTTGTTTTATGATGCTCAGGTGACCTATAAGGCCCATGGGCCTCTTGTTTAAATAATGTTTTGGTCGAAAAAAAACAATCGGTGAAAGAAGCAGGTTTTGAGACCAGAAATTTCTTTTCGCTAGACTAAACCGCCGTATAGCTGGGGACAGGCATACCCTTTTTGTCTTGGGTGATTTTGAAAAACAGGTTTTAAAAATACAAGCACTGGGCCTTTTCCGATTTTCTGATATTTGAAATGTCAATTTCGTTTTCTTCTTCATCTTTTATCTAAGGAATGAAAAGAGGAACATTCAATTCAAATTTGTTAAAAAATGATAGCATTACTTTTTTTCAATCAGCGCAGTAACCGGATGTGTGATTACGTTGAATTCGCAGTAATCATTTAGTACATTTTACAATTAATATAAAAAAAACGAATTTCCCAAATATTGAGAAGACAGGATCAAAAATTTTAAATATTTTTTTTCAATATAGAATAATTTTTGCATCCAAGAGAAATTTGCAGGCAACATGGATGAAAGATTATCACTGGTTGCGTTATTCTGAGAGCACCGATTCTCTCTTTTGTGGAAGGAAATATATCATTCAGTTTTTTATCTCCTGTAACAAACTGGTCTAACTTATCCCAATTAATTAAGCGACACCTTCTTGAAACGTCAAAACACCACGATTATACTGGAATGGGGGATGATTTCATGAAAATTGTCGAGTCTGAATCACCATCGATAGCATCCTCTGTGTCCTCAGTACACCGAGAAAACTTAGCTAAAAACAGACACATTTTGTCTAAAATAATTGAAGTGATTATTCTTTCTGGTCGTCAGAACATACCGATGCATGGCCATACAGAGGATCGAAGCAATTTTATTGCAATTCTAGAAAGTCTTGCCAAAAATGACCCTATTCTTTCTGACCATCTTGCATTCTCGACAGGGGTAAAATACACTTCTCCCGATGTACAAAATGAAATAATCAAAATCTGTGCCGACCAAATACTGAAAAAGCTAAAACGCTGCTATCAAAAAGCTCCTTTCTTTGCTATTCTTGCTGATGAGACACAAGATAGATCCACAAAAGTTCAGTTTTCAGTTTGTATTCGCTATGTCCATGCCGAAAATAATGCTGAAATAAAAGAAATATTTCTGGGCTTTTTGCATGCAAAACACACACAAGTGCCTACATGGCTGAAATTCTCCTCGAAATTCATGGTCTACCATTAGAAAAACTTCGTGCTCAGGGCTATGATGGGGCATGCAACATGTCCGGAAAACACAATGGCGTTCAGGAAATTGTAAGACGCTCGGCCCCTGATGCTCTGTATGTCCACTATAAAGCTCATTGTCTGAATCTAGCCGTTGTGCACTCCTGCAAAGAGCCCATCATACGAACTATGATGCCTGTTGTGCAGGAGTGTGCATTTGCGTTTCACTACTCGGCAAAACGCCTTGAAGCATTTTCAGACGAGTTGAAGGATGACCAAGACGTCAAAGAGGCGATGGACAGGAAAACTAAATTGAAGTCTCTGTGTGAGACCAGGTGGATAAGCCGGCCTGATGCTCTAAGTACTTTCAAAACAGCGTTTCTTGTTGTTGTCCATACTCTGGAGCATCTCGTCACACAACACGACGACAAAGCAGCTATCTATCTGTCCTCCATTCTCCGATTTGATTTTATTGTAGGTCTGGTTGCTTGTGAGCACATCTTATGCCTGGTTGTTCATTTATCACTCTTTTTACAGGATCCAAAATGCGATATGCTTTCCGCTATCGAAGAGTGTCGTGTTGTTCTGACACAGCTTAATGATGCTAGAAATAATCAGCAGGTGTGGGACGCCCTTTTTGAAGAAGCAGTGTCTTTAGCTGATCAGTTTGATGTAGAGCCCACGTAGAGTTGGTCGACAACAGAACAGAGCCAATATTCCTGCTGCTACACCCTCGGAGTATTGGAGAATGGCCCTGATCTACGTTTTCATTGATCATCTCTTGCAGAAGCTAGAGGACAGGCTTTTAGGGGCTGAGCAACGGTTTCAAGCATTTTTCTTCTCCCCTCAAGAATCCAGGGTCTTACCAACTAAAAAGTGATATCCATTTTCGATACATTCAAAACCGACATTGTTGGGAATGTGGAGACATTTCGAGCTGAAGTTGAGCGCTGGAAGGTGAAATCGCAGATGCATGGAGTTGTTCCAAGCTCAGTTGTCGACGTTCTTAATAAAACGAATTCCACTCTCTATCCATCGATATCTGCCATTCTCATGGTCATTTTAACCATGCCTGTTGTAACTGCAACTGTAGAGCGATCGTTCAGCGTTCTAAAGCGCGTGAAGACATATTTTCGTTCAACTATAAACCAGGAACGGTTATCGTCTCTCGCCTTACTTCACATCCACCGAGATGTACCCATTTAGATAGATGCAGTTTTGAACGAATTTGCGGCGGCAAATATTCGTACATTTGTAAATGGAAATTCTTTTAGTTATGCACATGAACATATCATCTACTTTTGATGCCTTCTAAAAGAAGAATTTAGATAAACTGTATACTTCTCCGAGTCACCCTTCTGCTTTTTCTTGTAGTAAATAACTCTGTATACATAATGAAATACCAGTATTAGTAAACCATTTTACGATATAACTTTCTTAATGTCACAAAAATATTTTCCACTCCTTTAAACTAGTAAACCAGTTAATTATACATGTATAAAATTCATACATAATAAGACTTCAAGTTGAGACTGGGACATTTCAATAAATTTTAATCATTTCAGCGTTCATGAATTTTGTGTTTCTTGTAACGTTTTTGAATCCAAAGAAAAAAATGAGAATAAAACATGTTTTTTGTAACTTTTATGTTGTTCAAGAACCATAATTAAAATACAATCAGCTAAAAATTCAATATTAATAAATGTATAGTTTCCTTTTACCTAATAGTTCTTTTTAGGTATGCAGTGGGTCTCAAATTAACCTATACAAATATAACTTTCCTCTGGCAGTATTTGATCTTACACAAATACTTGATTTCAATATCATTTGCCATGACTTTTGTTAGAATTTACCTTCTCTATTCGTTTGCTTCGTTCAGACTCCTTCCTTCGGAATATTTTTAATATATGGAAATGGGCTATACCATCCAAGCAGGGGTTAACAGCCTCCTGGACTATACCATTACTCCGTCACGGGTTTGGAAGGTATAGCCCTTAATTTTTTCAATATTTTACAGTATATCTATATGATAGTATAGTTGGAATTTTATCCGGTGTCTACATAATGCTCGATAATTCCGCAATTTGTGTTCATATGTATTGAAATAACTGTACAAAAAAGGCAATATTCAAGGTAGTTTTTGTCAGTCAAATCTCCTAAAATCCAGGAGCCTCTGCTCGCCAAGTGGAAAAGTCGAATTCAACCTTGAAATGGTACTTGCTAAGTATTCCCAAAAAGGGTTGTAACGTGTTTATCTGAACAATAGGGTTCTTTATAAGGGATATATGATTTTCCTTGTACTCTATCTGAGTAAAAATGATTAGGAGATATGATAATTTTCCTTTACTCTTCCTGAGTATAATGATTCTGTATATAATTCAAAAATTATTAAACTATCAGAGGCTTTACCGAGGGCCATATAATTATTTAAATGTGACTGGGTAACTTCATCGCGTATTCTTGGTAAAACGGTTCCTATTAATATAGAGAATCAGGCGCCTCGATCTTATTAGACCTACTA